>NC_049910.1:12842820-13142820 GCF_001411555.2 Juglans regia
CTTCTTCTACTTCTTCTTCTTCTTCTTCCTACCTTCTGGCTACCCTCCGCTCTCCCTCTCTTTCTCGAACTTTCGTCGCTTCTTCTCCTTCTCTCCGCGCCTGCCGATCCTTCTCCTCCTCTGCGGCTCGCTCCCTCTGCTGCTCCTCCCCTCGCTGGAGCCACGGTGTCCATTGGCGCTCCCCGATCAGTCTCCGCGCTCAGATCAGGGCCGTCGCTCCCGTCATCGAACGCTTCCAGAGAAAGATCGCCACCATGGGTACGGTGTCTGTTCTGTTGATTTCCATATCGTTTGGAGTGATTTTGAAAAAAAAAAAAAAATACTTCTTTTCCTTGATTGATTTGCGACGTATACCCATTTTGGGTGCTGAGAGCGAAGGAAAAAAGGAAGGAATCTTTTCCGATATTCCAAGTTAGCTATGTGTTTGTGTGCTCTGTTTGGTTTGTCGTTGCCTACAATCCTCCCGTGATTCATGGAGCGGTGGCTTTTCATGAGCTGTGATCGCGGCCAATAAACGGATTCTATTTCTGCTTCGAGCGCTGTTAATATAGCTAATATATTCCTGGAAATGATGTGATTTTTGAAATTTTCAGGAAATCTTCCTTTTATATGATACATCCAGTACTCTAGTCAGCTGAACTTAGTAATTATACGCTCTCTTTGGTCCCAAGAAAGCTGAGGAAGTAGAAAGAAAACAAACAGAAATTTAACTGCGATTCTCTCTCCCTCTCTCTCTCCAGTTTATCTTCATTTCCTGCATTTCTATCAGCGCTTCAACGGATTGACATTATTATTATTATTATTATTTGTTCCTTGTTACTACTTTAATGATTGGTTTAAGTTTTGGTTCGTTGGTGGTAGATTCAGCTTAGGATTCAGCGCCCCGCCCCCCCCAACACACACTCTCTCTCTCTCTCTCTCTGTGTGTGTAAATAAAGACTTTATTGAGGGGGGAAATAGGCATAGCCCAATTAAACACATAATTGATACATAGCAAGTACACAAAAAGTGAACGTAATGTGAGTCTTTGAATTAGAACATTTTAATTACTAGCCGAAAACTTATCTTCTGACTGTTCATCTGTATGGTTTCAGCTTCTGAAAATCCTTTCAAGGCTAATTTGACAAGTCTTCCCAAGCCAGGAGGTGGCGAGTTTGGAAAGTTTTACAGCCTTCCATCTTTGAATGATCCTAGGATTGGTAAATTTTTCTACTATGTTTTCCTGCAATACGTTTGTTTTTATGCAGCAAATAACTTCATTTGTCATTTGCCATTTTTTGGGGGTCCTACAGTGACTGAACATGAAACAAAAATGAAAGAAAAATCAGTCTCCGCATGTTTAAGTAATTAGTTGTTGTTTATCTGGCTGATATTATTAACTCATTTATGCATAACAGAGAAGTTGCCATACTCAATCAGAATCCTCCTGGAGTCCGCGATTCGCAATTGTGATAACTTCCAAGTAAAGAAGGAAGATGTTGAGAAAATTATTGATTGGGAGAAATCTTCTCCGAAGCAAGTTGAAATTCCTTTCAAGCCTGCTCGCGTTCTCTTGCAGGTATCTAATGGAGCTAAGCATGCTTGGAAACTATTCTAAACTCTTCTTCTTCTTCTTCTTCTTCAAAGGTTTCTTATTTGATTCCAGGATTTTACTGGAGTTCCAGCTGTGGTCGACCTTGCTTGTATGCGGGATGCCATGAACAAACTTGGAAGCGATTCTAACAAGATTAATCCTTTGGTACATGCTGTTCTTACGACCTATCCATGTGGTATCATTGAAGTTTCTGATATGGATAATTGAGATTACATTTTGGGCTAGAAGTTTCAATTTTGGTTTAATAACCTTAGATGTGTGTTGGCTTTGAATAAGTTTTTATGTTTATTAGGAGAAATGCTTTGGCCACAAAGGAATTTTGTAGTAAACATACAAATTGACGTGGCCTGACATTGTACCTCAGATTATAAAGTTACTTTTATTGTAAAGTAGATCTAACGTATCATATGAAGCGATGTCCGTTTGTGACTTTACTTTTGTGAAATATTTTTGTGGTTGTAGCAATTCTCAAACTACAATGCATCTGTATTGTAATCTCATTTTGCCCTTGGTTATTAGTTGCTGAAGCCATTTATTATTCCTAGATAAGTGAATAGACTAATAAAAGTGTTAAATATTACTAACACTTCTTTATTTAACAATTTTTTTTTTAATAAGTAAATAGATATCTTTATTGAATAGAATGAAACTAGGCAATGCCCAAGTACATAGGAAGTATACAGTGTGAGACACCTAATTACATTCTAGTTAACAAAATTCATATTCTTATTCCTGGAGCCCCTTTTTTTACCTCTCAAAAATAAATAACTGTTAAATATTATTACATGGTGTGATCTTGCTAATATTCCATGTTGTATGCTAGCTATATTCTCAATTATTTTTTGTCTCAACATCTCCCATTCTAAACATGCAGGTTCCGGTGGACCTTGTAATTGATCATTCAGTTCAGGTTGATGTAGCAAGGTCTGACAATGCTGTTCAGGCAAATATGGATCTTGAATTTCAGAGAAACAAGGAGAGATTTGCTTTTCTTAAATGGGGGTCTACTGCTTTCCACAACATGCTTGTTGTTCCTCCTGGTTCTGGCATTGTGCATCAGGTAAAGTAGTTTTGATCAAGACATGGAAGATC
Organism: Juglans regia; assembly: GCF_001411555.2. NCBI lineage: Eukaryota > Viridiplantae > Streptophyta > Magnoliopsida > Fagales > Juglandaceae > Juglans > Juglans regia. The sequence continues at coordinate 12,845,507 of NC_049910.1, forward strand.
ACATATTGTCACCTTACGTACTACCTTGATGTATTAAATCTACTGCAACAATTAAATTTCATTTCACTTTAATATCTAATTCTATGTATTTGAATCATATCTTTTCCTTTTCAATTTATATATGCAAATGAAAATCAAGAACGTTAAATCTCTGGACAGTCATGTGGACTTGGCATGGAATTACTTGATGTGTTGAATTCTCAGGTTAATCTTGAATATCTTGGACGGGTCGTTTTCAACTCAGATGGCATCCTCTATCCTGATAGTGTGGTTGGAACAGATTCCCATACAACCATGATTGATGGGTTAGGAGTTGCTGGCTGGGGAGTTGGAGGTATTGAAGCAGAGGCTGCAATGCTTGGTCAGGTAATTAAGTTCTGAACATATAAGTTATAATCATTTAAGGCGCCCGGTTTTAGTCGGGATTAATCATTTAAGGACTGCAAAAAGGCAGATTGAATCTATGTACTTCATTTATTTTATTTTCTTTATATAAAACTTACTGCTCAATGGAATTTATGATTCTGATACCTTGCTATATTTGGCATTGACAGCCCATGAGCATGGTGTTGCCTGGTGTTGTTGGGTTCAAGTTATCTGGAAAATTGCGCAATGGTGTTACTGCTACCGACTTGGTTTTAACTGTGACACAAATGCTGAGGAAGCATGGCGTAGTTGGAAAATTCGTTGAGTTCTATGGTAATTCAGTTTTCATGAAGTTATCTAATATTAAATTGTGATTGTTTGCTAAAGCAACTAGATAGATACAAGGTCATCATGCTTTTATGTGCTTGTAGGGGATGGCATGGGTGAACTATCACTAGCTGATAGGGCCACTATTGCCAATATGTCTCCTGAATATGGGGCAACCATGGGATTCTTCCCTGTAGACCATATCACTTTACAGTATCTCAAGTTAACCGGAAGAAGTGATGAGACGGTCAGTACTTAAATATATTTTGTTCTCTGGAATGTGAAATTCCCACAGCATCAAGTGACTTTTTTCTTTCTTAACATTAGGTGGAAATGATAGAAGCTTATCTCCGGGCAAATAAATTGTTTGTTGACTATAACGAGGTGTCCTTTTGTTTTCCCTCTATTTCTTATTTGTCGTTCTTTGAGTATTTACTTGCATAAAATTTTCTTTGAGATGCAATACTAACTGATTTTATCTGAATTCAGCCTCAACTAGAAAGAGTGTACTCCTCTTATCTACAGCTGGATCTCGCGGATGTTGATCCTTGTGTCTCAGGACCAAAGAGGTGTATACTTTGTTCTTTCACAGACTTTCTCACATTGACTCTACTTTGTTTGATTTTTGGTTGTTGAACTCATATTTCATATATCCATCATATGATTCATTTTATATTAACTGCAATTTTTTTATAGACCTCATGATCGAGTGCCTTTAAAAGAAATGAAAGCTGATTGGCATTCTTGTCTTGATAACAAAGTTGGATTCAAGGTTAGTCTAACCTTTTGTTTCAAGCAACCTTGTTAATTTACATGTTATTTTGGTTGTATTTTATGATTATTTTAATCTTTATTTGTACTTGTACTCTTCTGTTATTCTTTTTGCCAAAAACCTGATAGCTTCAACTGAGCATGTAAATAACTGTTTAGTTATGATGTATATCCCTGAGCAATGATTGAACAAATAATACAGTATCGAGGACAGAATTTTTTCCCTGTCCATTACTAGACTGGAAATATCTAGTTCCATTAAGGATTGTGTTAATTTTCTTAATCCCATACAAGTCTGATGGACCAGAGTTAGATCTGTTCATCATTGCTGTTAAGACCTATGACATCCTGATCTTCAATCTTAAAATGGTCATCACCATGATCACTCTCTCTTTCTTAATAATTAATGCTGGGTCATTAAATGAAAGGCCCAAACCACATGGCCTATACTCCAAAAGGATTACTCAATGATATATTTGGAGCCCCATTGAAATTTTATATAGAGCAAGAACTTTTCCTTCCCAAGCAATGTAGGGTCTCATACACCACCTACCCTTATCCATATCATATGGGGTATCACAATCTACCTCCCTTAAATTCCCGACGTCCTCGTCGGGCCTGTCCATTGTAGGTAGCATGGCTCAAGTCCCACATTTCTGGTTGGGATAAGCTCTGATACCATTTGTAACGTCCTAATGAAAGGTCCAAACCACATGGCTTATACTCCAAAAGGACTAGTCAATGATACATTTGGAGCCCCATTGAAACTTTATAAAGAGCAAGAACTTCTCCTTTCTAACCAATGTGGGATCCCATACACCACCTACCCTTATCCATATCATATGGGGTATCACACATCATGACCGTTTCCATCAGTATTTTTTTGTTTTTTGATGTCGGGGAACCTTTCCATCAGTATTTTTAGTCACAAATCCCCTTGCCTTTGCCAGATTCTGTGTCGGTCATTGCTGTAGTTACCTCTTAAGCAGATCCACCATAATCAACTACGATTTTCACTGCCTCTAATTGGCTAATTCTGCACCAGTTATTCTGTTGCTCACAATCAATTCATCAACCATTTCTGCTGCTGTCCTATCAGCACTAATGCTGCTGTCGCTTGCTTTTACTGTCAAAATCAAAGGCCACTAGCTCTCAAACATAGCTGCTTCATCCTTTTGAACATGATGGCACCTCCAATCTGAGCTACAACCCACCTGTCATTCCTGCAAAGCCTGCAATTTTATATCTCCTGTCACTTCAGTCCTGGCAGATCCTCAGCCACATGCTTTCACTAAAACCTTTTTGCATGATGATCCTCTCTCTCTCTCTCTCTCTCTCTGGGTGTGCATTCCCCAGGATAGAACATCACTTCTTTACATGGATTTAAATAGTCTGTTTACTGTGTACATACGACATGTTTCATCTCAAGTATTGGGTCCCGAGACCTCCAGGCTCCACTGGACCCACAACTGGATAGAATTCTTATCCATATATGGCACACTTTTCTTTTCTATCTGTTGCTTTATGATGTAGTTGTATTGCCTTCACATGTCATTTCTTTTATTTGGGCACTAGATTTTCTGTATATTGCTTACCATTCTTCCTAAACGTCTTGCCGTACTGCAGGGGTTTGCTATACCAAAAGAAGTACAAGAAAAAGTGGCCAAGTTTTCATTCCATGGACAACCAGCAGAGCTTAGGCATGGTAGTGTTGTGATTGCTGCGATCACAAGCTGCACCAATACATCAAACCCTAGTGTCATGCTTGGCGCAGGTCTTGTTGCAAAGAAAGCTTGTGAACTTGGTTTGCAGGTTAGTTGTGTCCATGTTTATTATGCGTCTCAACTATAAGAATACCGCCCTCCAACTTTTCTGCAAGTTCCAAATTTGGCATATACAACCTTTCTTTCCATTTGCTGTAAGAAAGTAAAAGATTAATGTTAAATGTCTTGGATCCTTTCTTTTATTTTCTCATTGATTTCATTCAAGAATGGTTTACCAGGTGAAACCATGGGTAAAAACAAGTCTTGCCCCGGGCTCTGGAGTTGTTACAAAATATTTGCTCCAAAGGTATTTCTTGTTATATATGATGGTATTTACTTTGTACAATCAAAATTACCACTTGATTACTTTACATACAAGGTAACTGTCTGTTAAATTTGGATTTGTTTGATGCAGTGGACTGCAAAAATATTTTAACCAACAGGGCTTCCATATTGTTGGATATGGCTGCACAACATGTATAGGAAATTCAGGAGATTTAGATGAATCGGTTGCTTCTACTATTTCAGAAAATGGTAATGTCTCTATAATTTGCTGATATTCTGTAATGGATAGATAATAGCTGTAACTTGAGCTTAGGAATGCTAGCTTATATGCCTCATCCCCTGGCTTGTAAGTTTAAAGTTTCATAATAGTTTTGTGCTTGTTTAATGTTATCAGCATCCCCAACTACATTTATTGGTGTGTTGGTGTGTTTATGCAGACATTGTAGCAGCTGCCGTGCTTTCTGGGAACCGGAATTTTGAAGGTCGTGTTCATCCATTGACAAGAGCTAACTACCTTGCCTCTCCTCCTTTAGTGGTTGCCTATGCCCTTGCTGGCACGGTAAGTAGCACAGCACATTGTATTAATTTCTATGATGTCTGTATATGTTAGTTAGTTGGGGAAGATTGATATGATAGTCCATTATGGGGCCAAACATAAGTATGGAAAACCTGAAGAGTTAATCCATTGGATGTGAAAAATTAATGATAGAAACGTCAATCGTAAGTACTTGTTTTGTCTGCAAGTTTCCTCAGATAAAGCTTCATGCAACATCTTTACACCTAAGGTTCGAATAGTTCTACTCTATTCATATGGCCATGTGACAAATCATTTAATGTAATTTTAAGCAGTACCTACTAAAGTTTTATATAATTACTGAGGACAACACGATTCACAAATTCCAGTTCCAGGTCCTCATGGTAACCCTTGATTGCCTGACACATTCAACACTTGGGTGGTAGACATTGACTGGATAGTTTCATGTTGTATAACTTTAAATGCAATTTCTGGACAACATCTTGTGTTCTTTGATATGGAAAAAGGTTTTCTAGCAGAGTATCCTCTTTGCCTAAAGGGGACATGTACCACATCAGATATGTAGAGGCATTTTGCATTACCTCACAGCACTTGTTTCTCTGCCAAAGCTCCTGATTTTATGTCATGCCCCCAAAAATCTTAGAAGCTATAGAGTATGTTAGCTGTGTAAGAGCCGGACATTCATAAAATTGTAATTTAAGCATGTGTTTTTAGTATATTTATAACACATTTACTTTTAGTTGATATATAGAAGAATCATTTAGAATTTATTTTGCTGTGATTTTCTCTGTTACTCTTATTAATAATGACCTATTACATGCAAATTGGGTAACTTGAAACTCCTTTCCAGGTTGACATTGACTTCGACAAGGAGCCAATTGGCACTGGGAAGGATGGTAAGAGTGTCTATTTTAAGGATATCTGGCCTTCGACAGAAGAAATTGCAGAGGTAGAAAATTATATCGATAAAGTTTTGTTATAATGTTTGAGAATCTGTATGGGATAAACTGACTTTGGATGACATACTGTTTAGGTTGTTCAATCCAGTGTGTTGCCTGAGATGTTCAAAAGTACTTACAAGGCTATTACGAAAGGCAATCCCATGTGGAATCAGCTTTCAGTTCCAACTGCCACCCTGTACTCATGGGACCCCAATTCAACCTACATTCACGAGCCCCCATACTTCAAGGGAATGACTCTGGATCCTCCTGGAGCTCATGGAGTAAAGGATGCTTACTGCCTGCTAAATTTTGGTGACAGTATTACAACAGATCACATTTCCCCAGCTGGAAGCATCCACAAAGACAGTCCTGCTGCGAAATACCTTCTTGAGCGTGGGGTTGATCGCAAGGACTTCAATTCTTATGGAAGCCGCCGTGGCAATGATGAAGTGATGGCAAGGGGAACTTTTGCCAATATCCGCATTGTTAACAAGCTCTTGAGTGGGGAAGTGGGCCCAAAAACAATTCACATTCCTACAGGAGAGAAACTCTATGTTTTTGATGCAGCAACGGTGATTTCCTCACGCTGTTCACAACTTTTTATTCTGATCTCTTTCCTTGTCGAAGTTTATGCTTGTGATGATTTAGCATAGTTGTCCTTTATTTTTGGTGGCCCACACACTTGATCTCTTAGTAATGCTGGACTGTGAACTTCTGGGCTGAACTAATTAAACAAAAAAATGCGCTTTATATCAATACCCTCCTTTCCCATTTGTACATATTAGGTAAATTCACCCAGATTTAATTCATCAATATGTAATTAACCTTTGTTATGATGTGAACTGTTATGATTCCAATAAAAAAATGGTGTGAACTTTTGACACATTTTCTAAGTGAGAAATTCTAATCATCTGAAATAATCACCAGTGATTTGAAGTAATTTTTTTACAGTTCATGGCTGCTGCCCTTAATTAATAATGATGATCTCCAAATGTACTATTGGATTTATGCTTTTGGTTGGTGTCTATTTCAGAGGTACAAGGCTGCTGGGCAGGACACCATTATACTGGCTGGTGCTGAATATGGAAGTGGAAGCTCTAGGGACTGGGCTGCCAAAGGTCCAATGTTATTGGTGGGTTTCTCAGTTCCACCTTTCGATCATCTTAAAATGTCCTGGTAGTCGGTTGTCCTCACATAACAATTGTATATACCAGGGAGTTAAGGCAGTGATTGCCAAAAGCTTTGAGAGAATTCACCGCAGTAATTTGGTGGGAATGGGTGTTATTCCACTTTGCTTCAAGGCTGGTGAGGATGCTGACACGCTAGGATTGACTGGTCACGAACGTTACACCATTGACCTCCCAAGCAAAATTAGCGAGATAAAGCCAGGCCAAGATGTGACTGTCACAACCGATACCGGAAAGTCTTTCACATGCATCGCCCGTTTTGACACTGAGGTATTTCCCACTTTCATATGTTTGTGCATTTTGCATTCACTGTCGTGGAGCAGAGAATGCTATTTGCATGTGCTGGAGGAAAACATAACTCAATACGGAATTTTAATGTTTAAATTCAATTGGAGTAGGACCTTTTAAATAACACTTTTCATTTGAAACATCGGAAAGCTTTGTTCCCTTGCATTATTCAATTGCTCAGGGGGGTTTTGAGGAATTGCTTAATTATAGGCCAGAGATGGTGGTATCGAATTTTTTGTCGTGCAAGAGTGCTTATGTTTTGCATCCTCGAGTGATATTCGTATAAGTTCTGCAATCTGATTGAAAAAAGATGGTTTACATACACAGATACTTTACCAAATTCTTCTGTTTGTGTTTACAGGTGGAATTGGCCTATTTCAATCATGGAGGCATTCTTCCATATGTTATACGTAACCTGACCAAGCAATAAATAACTGTATCGTTGGATTAGCAGGCTTGCCATATCCTTGCGAGTACTTCCGGATTGTAGAATCTGGGTGCAGGCAATAAACTTCTTAATAATAGGAAAAACCCCTCCTTTCATTGGACGTTTGTTTTTAATTATAATTTTTTTGAAGCGTTATTGAGGGATGCAGGGTGGCTGCCTCCTTCAACAAAGGAAGAGTATGTTTTAGTCAATGGTACTCTTTCTTTTCCTATTTTTGCGATCTCGTTCTCCGGTGAATATGATTTGTAACACATTATTATGGATATGAAGAGAGCAACGAACTTTTCAGAGGTTAATTGATGACGGTTGAAGGCTGATCGACCAAGTTGCTTCGGAACACAATATGAATAGAAAGAGGCCTACATATGTAGAAACCAAAGAACAGGACGCTGGTGGGTCTACAAAGCGATCTTATATGAAAGAAAAAATAAAAAAAATCTGATATGGTATGTCATATCATATAAACTAAATGTAACATTAGTTTGTAATATCGTTTTATATATCTTAGGCCTCATTTGGATGTTGGTAGATACTGATATCAATTCAGATCAGTATAATTTTAAAATGAGTATAACATCTAAATACTTAACTTTCAAATTACTAAATATTATTCAACTTAAAACTTCTTTACATGTGAGATTCACAATCTTTTTCAACTAAACAGTTTTTTATATGCAGGACATACAACTTTTTTTAACTTTTTGTAAATACATCTAAATTCCTTTTAACATCCAAATATATTTAAATTCATCTTAGGTGGGTTCTATAAAACTTATTCTGTCATCTCAACTTATTACTATTTATAAAGAATTCAATTTATCTCAATTCAACTCAATATCTAAATAGGGTTTTAAACTTAATTTTATATGATATTTTTATATATCTTACACTTCTCACTTATAAATACAAATATGATGAAATGGAGGAGGTTAATACAGGAGGAGCTCCTCTACCACAATCCTTTCTCTTGAGGTCTCAATTAAGGTCGATGGTGTTAGTGTCTTGTAAAATCAATTGGAAGGATTTCCTATCAAACAATGGGAAATGCTTTTATTAGACGCATGGACTCTCTAATATGAAAGATTTGCTAATCATATAAGCGTTTAAACGTCGACTATTAGAAGTCTTTTGTGACTTTGTCAGTGGAATCAGGTTCTCTCCAGCTCACTTGAAATGGATAATCCTCATTTACTATAAAATGTTGGCTATTTTGAATACTTCGTATTATCTTGAAAAGTGAAATGATTTAAATATCCATGTTTTACACTAAAGTGATACTATCTATTTTACTTGAAATGGGGAGGATCTTCGCCGGAAAAGATTATCTTATTAAATGCTTGGTAGAGTAATGTTTCACTTTAAATACAAGGGTTCTCTCTCTCTCTCTCTCTCTCTCTAAGCAAGCAAGTGAACTTCGGTAAAATTAGAAAAGATGATACATGATTTGGGGGGGGGGGTGAAAAGAAGGAAAAAAAAAAGGGGGTTCTAGTACTAATTTTATGGTCCCTACCTTTACCCTACAAAGAAAGTTCTATCTTAAAAGATAGTCTATTGGTAAGCCACTGCTGAAGGCGGTGTAAGCGGGTGCACTATAGTCAATTGTCTTGAGATATTTTTTGGAGAGATTTATAGTCCCTTTTTCAAGATCATTAGTTAAGGGAAAACGATAACATAGTAGGAAAACCGATATCAAAATGTCAGATCTGCGACAGAACAAAAGTCTTCCCAACCTCTGTATTAGCGCGTGTGGGCCATGCGCTGGTGGTTTAGAGGTGAGGTGAGGCCGATATGAAAGATCGGGAGTTGGGGGATCTACTGGTACGGCGCGTGTCGCCGGCGGATGTGTCGGGATGAGGAGGTGAGTGAAGCCCACGTGTGGGCCACGCACTGACCTTTTTTGCCCAGTTCCGTGCTGTCCCAATAGATCAGCGGCTAGGGAGTGGACTGGTGGAACACGTGTTGATTGATGGTGGCCGGAGTGCGATAGATCTAAGAAAATCGAAACGGTAGAACGAAGAGGAAAAAATACTACCATGAAAGCATATTCACACCTAGGTAGCAAAAATGAAAAGGAACAACATAAGGAAATGGAGAGGAGGGTAGAGCCCTCTACCCTCCAGTGAAGGCTATCACGAGGATAATGATGAGTTTTTTTTCTAAAGAGAAGTCAGACATTCTCTTTCTAAAAAAACCGATAGCCATTTAAATACAAGGTCTTTTACTGCCATGTTGAAGAGAGAATGAGTAAAAGAGTAGTGACACTGTCTGTCTCATCATAACCTTTCTGCATACACACTGGATTAATAATTTACATAAATTCTTGTCAATATTAACTCAAAACTAGTACACATTCAATGATATGGTTATCAATTAGTCACACCATCTGCTATGAAAACTGTTTAAAACTCTCTCTCTCTCTCACACACACACATATATATATATAGAGAGAGAGAGAGAGAGAGAGAGGACTTACTAGTGCCAATGAACAAACCACTTGACCTTCAATGGAGCTCAGAAATGCTCTCCAGAGCTGGCCCCTGACTATTATCTATGCGCCCATAACTTATTCTAGATCTACAAATCCTCCTTCCTCTCAAATTCATCGCCCTTACCAATTCCTCCACGGAAGAATACTTGGAGCTCTCCTTCGAATCCAGTATCTGTTTCAACTCTTTCAGGGTCACCACCACTCGAATCCTCACAACCCCACTTCTAGAATCACCCTCTGTACTTCCTCCACCAACATTATCATCTTCTTGGAGCTTGAACCTCACCATCTTCTTCTTATAACCACCATCTACCTGCAGTAGTGTCACTGGTTTTGACTTGGATCCTGTAAATGATTCTCTTTGTTCAACCACTTCCTCTCCCTTCGCTACCTCCTCATCTTTCTCATCCTGATCTGCTGAAGTCTTAGTACTACTACTCATGCAACTCCCCATGTTAGAGCTAGAGAGAGAAAGAGAGTGAGAGAGTAAATGCCAAATTGCTAATATATAGAAAAGGGTGGAGATGATTCCCAATGTCTCGTACTGGAAAGTATAGCACCAGAGCATATATTAGACATATTGACACCTCTTTTGTCTTTCTATTATGTTGAGTATTATAGAAGTACTACCCTGTCTTGGCTTGTGGCGAGAGTGGTGATACGGATACCTGGTCCACCAGAGACGTAGTTGACGCATCAGGCTGCCTTTAACGATCAGATTGATAATTTCTCATTATTGAGATCACATTGTTGAGATTCCTGTAATAGATTCTTTGTGATCAGTCCAAAGTTTGTGATGCATGGTGACTATCAATGATTGTCTAGTTTCAGGTTTAAATCACTTTAGGGGCCCCTAATCAATACTCAAAAGTCGTGGTGGTTATTGCTAATATACCTCTTGACTTCACTTTTAACTCAGACATGACTTGCTATAATTCGAAGAAAGAAACATATAATAGTCAAGTCTACTTATTATATCTTTTTATCTCAGAGTTTTGAAAAGGATTATATATATTGCTTGATCATGAATTGAAAGAAGTAAATTAAAGCAAGAATGTATATGGATTGGTGCTGGACCTCGAGTCAAGTGCTGGCAAATGCTAATGGTGGAGGTGGGACGTTGGATGCATGTGACATCATGTCCTTCAAATTTGGGGCACTATTAGGGGGATCACTTCGTTATTAGCATTAGCTTCCATAATATCATGGGTGGTGGGTCGGGTGCATGTGACATGTCCTTTAAATTTGGTGAACTTTCGTTTGCATTAACTTCCATGATATCATGCTTGTCGAAATGTGATGATCAAGGCTTGCACAGTTTTGACGTTTGGAGTGTAGAGGCATCTTTCACATGGAGTCAGTAGTCAGTACCTAGTTTTCTACTGAAAATAATTGGGGCATTTCCCTTTCCTTTTGTGACTGACTATGCTTTGTTTCTTTAGAACTTAATGGGAGACAACCACCAAACTCCCAACTAAAAGCTTTTTTTGCTTTTCTCATGTTTGAAAAATTGATGCTGACGCGACGGACGGACGTGTTCACATTTTATCAAACACATTCGCAACATTAAACGGAGAGGATGCATTATAGTTTTTTTTTTTTTTTTTTTTAAATTTTTTTTTATTTATAATTTTTTTTTAATGGCTTCCATGAGAGTGTAGTTTATTCCGTGAGTGGCTCGTGTTGAGATTCATTCTGTTGGATATGGACCCAATTCTATTGCTTTTTTTTTTTTAGAAAATAACCTCTGTATTTCATTAATATCAGTCAAGAATTACAAGTTCTATCTCTCACCAGATCCTCAACAATGAATTCTGGCATCTCTTCTATCCAAACTAATTTTTCTTTAAAACTCAAAGCTTTCCTAGCTAACGTGTGCTATAGTATTTTTCTCTCTAAAAACAAAAAACAATTGCCAATCAGGCCTCTTGTGAAAAGAAAACTTAGTATCTTCCACTATAGAATCCACCATAGACAGCTCCTTAGCTTCCCTTTGGACTACCTTAATCACTGATTTTGCATCCCCTTCGAAAATTGCCCTTTGAATGTTAAGATCACCACAAAGTTCTAGAGCCAACCTCAAAGCATAACTCTCTGCCACCATAGGATTATCTACATGTTCCTTTTGATCACAAACCGCAACAAGGGCTTCCCCTTCCTCATCCCTAATGATAATTCCCACTCCCATTCTTTTGCCCTTCACGTCCAAGGAAGCATCCCAATTTATCTTCACTAAACCAGTAGCTGTTTTTTCCATTTCAATACACCCCTTCCACCCCCTTGGCCTTGCTTAGACTGTTTCAGAAGATCTTGAGCAGCCTTGTAGTCAACTAATGATTCACAAGCCTTCTGCAGCAAAGCTTTGGGACAAACTATCTTCCTTTCAAACACAAAAAGATTTCTTCTCAGCCATTGTCTTCTGAACATCACTGCCACCAGTTCTAACTGCTCCTTACTCAGCTTATTTATCATTTTCACCCAAAGAATCATAAAATCAACTTCTGCTCTATTCCATTTTTGAACTCCAAAACTTGAATCTGCCCAGATGTCATTAGTTGCTGGACACTCCCATAGAACATGCATAATGGTTTCAGACACTCCCATGGAACATGCATAATGGTTTCAGATTCAGCAGAACAAATTGGGCAGGATTTTTCAGGCACTAACTTTCTTTTAAACAAATTCTCCTTTGTTGGCAATAAATTGTTCCCAGCCTTCCAAAGGAAAATTTTTATTGTACTAGGCACTGTAAGATTCCACATGATGCTCCAATTCTCATCCAATGCCCCTTCCTTTGAACTTTCACCTTGAAGGCTTTTTAGTCTGTCTAACTGCAGAAAGTATGCACTTCCCACAGAGAACTCACCTTTTTTAGAAGGACCCCAAAACAATTTGTCCTGTACCAAGCCTCTACTCAAAGGAATACTCAAAATCTTTTCAGCTTCACTAGAAGAGAAAATAGTTTGAATCAAACCTTCCCTCCATTCTCCCTTTTGTTTATTAATTAGTTCCTCCACCTTTGCCTCAGCCTGCAAAACAGAAATAGGTGATTGTATGGAAAATGATGAGGGAGAAGGTAACCACTTCTCACCCCATATTTTAATCTTACTGCCATCACTCACTCTCCACCTTATACTATCTTTCACCAACTCCCTGGCTTGCCAAATACTCCTCCAAATCAAAGAGGGTTGGGAATTTAGCATAGCATCCAAGAAATTTGACTGTTTATAATATTTTTCTTTAAAAACTACTACTGCTAAAGACATAGGGTTCCTAATCAACCTCCATCCTTGCTTGGCTAAGAGGGCCATATTGAAAGATTCCAAGTCCCTGAAGCCTAAACCCCCCTTAACCTTCTGCTCCCCCATCTTTTCCCATTTTCTCCAACAAATACTCATTTCTCCCTACTGTTTACCCCATCGGAATCTTGAGAACAACATGTTAACATCAAGACAAAGCTTTTTTGGGAGTTTAAAAATGGACATAGTGTAGGTTGGAATGGCCTGAAGAACTGCTTTAATCATAATTTCTTTCCCAGCCTAAGAAAGAAATTGATTTTTCCAACTTGAAATTTTCTGCCAAATTCTCTCCTTTATAAATCTGAAAGTATTGAATTTTGATCTTCCCACAAGAGTAGGGAGACCCAAGTACTTCTCATAGCTCCCACAGGCTATGGAATTTCCAGCTTCCACTATCACCCTTCTATCCCCTTCTCTAGTATTGCTACTAAAAAATAAAGAAGTCTTTTCCTTATTGAGGAATTGCCCAAGGCTTTTTCATACTTTTTTAACACATCTTGAATCCTATGCCACTCTTCTAACTTAGCTCTCCCAAAAAGGATGCAGTCATCTGCAAATAGCAAGTGGTTTATGCTACTGCCCCCTCTAGTCACTTGCACTCCCCTTGTAAGCTTCTGGTTTTCATAAAAATTCAGAAGGTTGCTTAAACTTTCAGCACAAATAATGAAGAGGTAGGGTGACAAAGGGTCACCCTGCCTCAGACCCCTATTTGGCCAGAGTTTAAGACCATGAAAACCATTAATAAGCACTGAGAAGGAGACAGACTTCACACAACCCATAATCAACTCCACCTATTTCTCGTTGAAACCCATTCTCTTCATCACAGCCTCCAAAAAAACCCATTCTACTCGATCATACGCTTTTGACATATCTAACTTAATGGCCATGTTACCCACCTTCCCCCTCTTTCTGGATTTCATAGAGTGTAACAGTTCATAAGCCACCATAATGTTATCATTTATCAATCTTCCTGGCAGAAATGCACTTTGAGTAGGAGAAATTATAACAGAAAGCACCTTTTTAAGCTTATTGGAAATAGTTTTAGAAACTATTTTATACAAAACATTGCAAAGACTTATTGGTCTATACTCACTTACTTTCTTTGGGTCTTTACACTTAGGAATTAAAGCTATATGAGTATAGTTTATAGAGGGATCCATGAGATTACCATTCAAGATTGATAGAGTAGCTCTACACACTTCCTCAGAGACAACTTCCCAGTAATTTTGGTAAAAACATGGTCCAAAACCATCAGGACCAGGAGCTTTTAAAGTTGCCATTTGCATTAAAGCCTCTTCCACCTCTACTCTAGTGAAACTTTTCATAAAAAAATCATTCATTTCAACTGTAACCTTTGCTTCTATCCCCACCAAACATTCCTCTATGTCTTCCTTGCTAGGTGCTGAGGACTGAAACAAACTTTCAAAATAACCTCTAAAAGTTGCTTCCACATCTGAAAAACCTTCCATTCTTCTGTTGTCTTCATCATCCACTAAGCTAATGAAGTTCTTTTTCCTTCTTTGATTGGCACAAGCATGGAAATATTTTGTATTCTTATCTCCATGTTTATACCAATTGCATTTAGCCCTTTGTTTCCATTTCAGGTCTTTCATAAAAAATCTGTTGGTGGTAATGTTTTGATTAAACTTGATATGGCTAAGGCTTATGATAGGGTGAATTGGGATTTTTTTTATTGCATGTGATCCGTGCTTTTCGTTTTTCTGATATTGTTTGTCAGATTATTGCTAACTGTGTGCAGTCTCAGTGGTTTTCTGTCATGATGAATGGTACCTTTAAAGGTTTTTTCCAGTCTGCCAGGGGTCTTCGTCAAGGGGATCCTCTTTCTCCTTATCTTTTCATCCTCATGGAAGAAGTATTGTCTCGGTTGCTCAGGAGTAATTTTCAGGATAGTCGGATTGGCAAATTTAGCCACCCTATTGGTGCTCCTTTGGTTTCTCATTTACTTTATGCTGATGATATCCTTATTTTTACTAATGGGGGTAAGAGGTCTATTAAAATTTTTCTGCATACTCTTGATACTTATGAGAGGTGGTCCGGTCAAAAAATCAGTAGGGATAAATCTGCTCTTTTTCTTTCTAAGCTTATTTCAAATTTACGTAAGAGGAGCTTGTTGAGTCTTACGGGCTTTAAGGAAGGTAAGTTTCCTACTATTTATTTGGGTGTGCCGTTGGTTTCTCGTAGATTGACAACTCGGGTTTTTGAGCCGTTAATTGATAAAATCAGGAAAAAAGTTGCCGGTTGGAAGTTTAAATTGTTATCGCCGAGAGGGAGATTGATTTTAATTAAGCATGTTTTAAATAGTATGCCTATCCACTTATTATCTGTTATGTGTGTGCCTTCCATATCTTTGTCTCATATTCAAGCTTTGTTAGCAAATTTTTTTTGGGAGAGAATGATGGTAAAAGGAAATATCATTGGAGGTCGTGGAGGAATATTTGTTTGCCTACTAGAGAAGGTGGTTTGGGCGTGAAAGATCTTAAAGAGGTTCAAAAATCTCTTCATATGAAGTTTGCTTTCCGTATTTTGTCTTCTAACAATCTTTGGTCTGATTTTTTCCGTGCCAAATATATTCGTCATAGCCATTTTTCTACTTACAAGGTGAAGCCAACTAATTCTAGATTCTGGAGATTGATTTCAAAGATGCTTCCGGAAGTTATGGACAATGTGAATGTCCTTGTGCGTGGAGGTAATGCTTCTTTTTGGTTTGATAGATGGTTGGCCTCAGGTCCCCTTTCCATATGGGTGGAAGAGATTACTAATAACAGGCTGCGTCTTCAAGATTGTTGGTCCAATAATTTTTGGGATGAGGACTTACTTAGGGAGCTGGTTAGTGAGGAGGTTGTTGAGGAAATTATTCAGATGCCTATTAATGTTACTCATGGTCCGGATTTGTTTGTGTGGAAGCCTTCTACTGATGGCAGGTTTTCTACTCGTACAGCTTGGGAGGTGGTGAGAAAGAGAGGTCAGGAATTACCTTGGCATGATTGGTTTTGGCACCAGCTTCTTCCTAAACAAATTTCTATATGTTTGTGGAAAATTTGGTTGGATTGTCTGCCTGTGGACGTTCGGGTTCAAAGTAAAGGTGTGTCTCTTGCCTCTGCGTGTGATTGTTGTGATAGGAGGTGTATGGAAGATATTGACCATATTTTTTCTATAGGGGCTGTGGCTTTTGAGGTCTGGTTGTATGCCAGTACTGTTTTGGGTATCCCTTGTAGACGCAGTCTTCCGTGGAAAAATAGAGTAGTTGGCTGGTTTTCTTATGCAAAAAAATCCTCTTTTAAAGGTA
Organism: Juglans regia; assembly: GCF_001411555.2. NCBI lineage: Eukaryota > Viridiplantae > Streptophyta > Magnoliopsida > Fagales > Juglandaceae > Juglans > Juglans regia. The sequence continues at coordinate 12,861,512 of NC_049910.1, forward strand.
CTCTTGTTGGTTTAATTCCTTGTATCATCACTCGGTGCCTTTGGAAGAGACGATGTAAGGCTAGAATGGATGGAAAGTATGATTCGGCTGTGATTGTTTGGAGAAGTGTTCGGGTGTGAATTAAATCTTTGGCGAATAATATTAATTTTGTTAGTCATTTATCCATGCACGACTTGAAGATTTTAGAAGATTTTAATTTAGAGAGGCCTCGCATTTCTATGAGACCTAGTAAAATTGTTAAATGGTCCAGGCCTCCTTCGGGCTGGGTGAAGCTTAATTGTGACGGGAGTTGTAGAGGTAATCCTGGTAATTCGGGAGGGGGCGGCATTATTAGAGATTGGAATGGTCTGGTAAAAGGGGTTTTTTCTGCCCATTATGGGGTGGGAACGAATAATGGCGCTGAAATGAAAGCAATTCTGGATGGTATTAGATTGTGCAAACGACTCCATATGGTTAATGTGATTATTGAAAGTGATTCACAAATTGTTGTTGATTGGCTTTGTAAGGGTAAATGCTCTGTGTGGTATCTTTGGGATTTTTGGGAGGTTTTGCGCAAGGAACTTGAGGGGCTTAATTTTGTTGTGGTTCATCAATTGCGAGAAGGTAACAGTGCAGCGGATTTTCTTGCTAGAGAAGGCAAAATGGGTTTGAATGTCACGTATAACGGCAACCAAGATTTTCCCAGGTATTTAAAAGGTATTGTGCGGTTGTATTTTTTAGGCATTCCGTACTTTCGTTGTTAGTCTGAGTTCTAGGTTTGTTTTGTTGTTTTTGTTTATTTGTTTTTTTTTGCTTAGCTTGTTTAGATGTTTTATTGTTTTTATATAGGCCTGTTAGTTTTATTTTCGTGTTTTATTTTTATAGGCTTGTTTTATAGGCCTGTTAGTTTTAGTTTTATTTTGATATATTTTTATTTTCTTGCTATTTTGGTTCTTAGGTTGGTTTGTATTTGTGAGGTTTTTGTTTTTCTCTTATCTGTAAACTCCCTCATACTTGGCTTGTAACTACGGTATTCCTCCGCCATAAGTGAGGGCTTATTAATAAACTTGGGACGGGGCCACTTCCATATGGCTACCGGCTCTTTTTTTTTTTTTTTTTAAAAAAAAAGGTCTTCCATTTCCAAGAGCAAGTGCAGTTTTTCTTTTACCCTTCTTATCTCATTTACGTTACTGCCATTCTCCTCCCTTTGTAATTCTTGTAACAGCTTTGTATTAACTTCTATCTCCTTATCACCACCCAGCCTATTCTTTTTTTTCCATCTCTGTAAAGCTACACCACTTTTCTGTAATAAGGTCATCACTGAATTTGCTTGGCCCATTGTTGTTTCCTTTTTCTCCCACACTTCCTTTATGATCCTCTCACATTCTTTTTCTAGTGCCCAACCTACCTCATCTTAAACCCTCTCACAGAGAACTTCCCATTCTATTGCTTTTGATCATGCAAATCTACTCCCAAACAACAAATACAATGACAAGATATTTGACTTAAAAAAGCATTGTTCTCTTATTTATCTTCTTCTTCAATTTTCCGGTATGCTAACAAAAATACTGTCTATCATGGAAAATCACTCTATGCATGTAACGATCCGGCCTACTAACTATTAGGTCAAAATATTGATAATTTTTATTAGCCTTAAATTATATTTAATGGATTATATTGGATAAGCCCACGAATGATAAATTATTGAGATTGATTAGGAGTTTTAATTAGGTTCAATAACTAGGTTAAATCTCATTTATTATTTATTGAACGAGTTAAACTCCTTTTAGAATTTAAAGATTGCTCATTAGAAATTCGTTTAAATTTAAAATCATCACTGATTGAAGTCTCCTATCCAGTCTCAGTCACTGCCAATCCTATATTGAATGAACTGTTAGATTATGTTTTTTAATTCAAATTCTCTTATTGAATGATAGCGACCGAGTTTTCAGTAGATTAATGTCACTAAATGTATTAACCAAGTCCAACTCGAACTCGTCAGCACCCTCTCCCAAATCTCTCTATAAATATCTTCCATTCCGTGTGTTATTTTGACAAATCATAAACCTTCGTAAGTGCAGCGACCGAACCCAAGATGCCCAGTCTAGCACCGTGCATGTCCCACATTCATCCCGTCAATACTCGACTGTCTCATTTCTCTCACAGCATTCCTCACGTTTGTTTTCTCTCAAGCTCTCAGTTAATCTATTTCTCTCTCTAGCCAGTGCCGAGCCCATGAAAGGAAATCAATCGCACCCCAAAAATATTAGAATAGCACTACAATGTAAGTAGCTTGATCATAAAATTAGGATTAGCACATATTAGCTAGTTATATATATTATTATTAAAGCCAATTATTTGGAAGGTAATGTTTATGTACCACGCATGCCATGATATTTGCAAGCACGTCATTCATCATATTTCATTTTGCATATTATAGTTATATATGTATTATGCATCTCACGTTGTATAAAACATGTAACTTTCTTATGATCAAGTGTAAGGTAAGATCAGATCAGTTAATAAGATGGTGATTCAGATTCATGGTACCAATGCAAATTTATGCGTGAACGTGCAAGTCACAAACGTAAGCGTGGTCCACTATAGTATGATAGAATACTATTAATGGTTACTCTTATGGCCACATGATGTGAGGCCGGTGCACAACTTTGCATATAAGATTAAGTATGTGGGCCAGTATGATAAGTTAGATAAGCTAAAATAAGTCAAGCATGTCATAAGCATACGTATGAATGATCATGATTTTAATTCTCATTATGGAATATTTTATGAAAAATCTTATGTTAGGTATGTTTACGTTATGATATGTTTCTTACTGAGTCTTTGACTCATATTAGTTGCTTTTATGTTTTTAAACCACCCCAGGTCATAATATTATGAAGGTAGATCTGCAAGACGAGACTAGGTCTAGAGAGGCATGATAGAGGCCTAGATCATGTGTAGAGATTTTAAGTTATAGTTTTTAAGACACGGACTATGAGAAATTTTAATAAATGCTTCAACGCACTCTCATTTATGATTTCATTATTTTAATACAAAATGACTATTTATTATAAGGAATCTTTGTACTTGACGCTTACTTTAGAAAAAAATATTTTAAGTCAGGTTCAGTAATAGCACTCCAGCTCCCGTAATTTTCTAAATAACAATGACATTTTTCTTAACCGTGGGGGAGCAGGATGTTACAATACATTATAATTAATAATTGAATGGATCCATTTTGAACACTTCAAGTTAAGTTAAGAAGTAAAATTTAGATAATTATCCTGAGTTTTCTCTTTACTCTTACACATTTTATATTCCCAGAGAGTATAAATTAATTTAGATAATTTAGATAATTTAGAACTAGGTGTGGACTTTGGCCTCAACAGCACTTGGCGTTCCTAGTTTAGAGGGATCAACATGGTGGGCGACGTAAGGCTATGGTTTGGCTATGCAAAAAAATCAAGTCAACGTGGAAGCTTAATTAGCATGATACCTTCACTCATCACTTGGCGTTTATGGTTAAGGAGATGCAAAGCTCGAATGGAGGGAGTGCAATAATAGGCTATGGGAGTGTGGGTAGCGGTGAAGGTATGGCTGCGTAATATCTCTTCCTGGATGGTCCAAAAATGGTCCATTTCCTCTACGGATGAGGCCATTCTTAAAGCACTCAAGGTGCCTTTTATTAATCACACAAAAAGATGTCCGAGGATTATTTACTGGAATAAATCGGTACGGGGTTGGATTAAGCTAAATGTGGATGGAAGCTGTCGTGGTAATCCTGGTAATTGTGGAGGTGGGGAAATTTTACGGGACCATGACGGGAATTTTATAAGTGCGCTCTCTACTCATTTTGGGCATGATACTAACAATGAAGCAGAACTACGAGCCTTGATTGTGGGGGTTGGAGTTTGCAAAGAGATGGGCTTCTCACAGGTTATGATCGAATATGCACCAATTCAGAGAAGGGAATAATTCAACGGATTTTCTTGCACCTATGGGAGAGGAGGGTCTTAATCGAAGATTTACTACTATTGATTTTTTACCACGGAAAATAAAAGGCATGTTGCACTTAGACAAGATTGGTCTTCCAAACATTAGAATTTAACTGTTTCAGCAAAAGGAAATAGGCATATTAGGCTTGTTTAGTTTGCTTCTGCTTCCTGGTTTTGGTTTTTTGATTTTGGTTGTTTTGTGTTTAGGTGGGTTTTTTTTTTCGTATTTGTAAACTCTCATATGCTTGGTTTGTAACCATGGCATTCCTCTGCTATAAGTGAGGGCTGCTTAATAAACTTGGGACGGGGTCACTATGAGAATGGCTACCGGCTCTTCGGAAAAATATATATATATATATATATATTCCCAGAGAGTAAATAGTCTATTCCTGTTAATCGCTTGAGCTTCAATTCAATAAAAATAAGTTCCTACCCCATTATTTATGCATTTAACTTAAAAAGGAAAATGATTAACTTACAACTCCGAAGTTCGAAGGGATTGATAATTATATAAAATTGAAACTCATTTAAGGAAGTAATATGATGTATAATTATCTAAATACTGAAAAAAACAAAAAATTCTTTCTTGACAATTATCGTGTGAACCACTCGTGCCCGTATAGATCTCCACGCTCCCGAGGTGCCCTCCTATGCTAGATCAATCTGATTCCCACTATTTATATATTCTTTTTAATTTTTCCTATTCTCTTCTCTCTATCATCGTTTTTCTTTTTGGAGGGAATATTATGAACTTATTCATTACATTTGAAGAGGGTTGTCACACTTCCTATCGCAGTTCACTGCCTGCTTCAACTCAAGGAAGCAGCCCAATCTTGAGATCGCACAAAAAACCACCAATCAAGTTGGTCCTTGTGGGATTTGGGCCTATGGATCTATTTCCATAATTTTATTTTTATTTTTTTTGCAATTTGGTGAAATTTAATTTGGAGTCTATGGAGATTCCCATCCTTCTACGTGTTAGTTTGAATATTTAAGAATTTTAGTAGTTTGCTTAAAAAGAGATTTTTAAATCCTATTTTATGGGCCACGAAGCCCCAACTCTTGGTGCAAGATCCTATTATGTAGTTATTTTATGTTATTAATTTTTTATGCACCGATCCTATCATTAGGGTTGAACATCGATCGAATCGGAGTTGATATCTAGAAAATTTGACTCCGACTCCGACTTCGACTCCAATTTATCAAATCCGAGTTGGATTTGGGCTTTCAAGTTTCAAGTTTACTAAAAACATTATAGAAAAAAAAAAATACAAATCTTACATATAAAGAAACTAAAAATATTTCATATGCTATGCAAACTTGAGAAATAAATTAAAAGCTTAAAGAAATTAAAAACATACAATAGGCCTTTTAGGCTATTCTTGATACTTTACTAACATTTCTAATTTCATATTAGAGTCTCATACTCCCAAATCAACTAAAAATAATAAAATGAGTGTTCAACCATCTAGCCATGGCCCAGACTAAAACCCAAGACCTCAAATAACATCTAACAAATAAGAGCAATCATGAGTCATCATGGTCCAATGGCAATGTCCATCATCCAATCATTCACTACTGAATAAATTACAAATAGGAAACACAACTAAGGACTCAAATACGAGCCAAATATTGTATTAGAATCTAGTTACATACTACTATATTAGAATTTAGATAATAAATTAGTAGTCTTACAATATATACATTATACATGTTACATGACTCACTATTAGCTAGTCAAGTTTCATCTATCCTAATATATGTAATATGTATAATAGTGATATTATGAAACACCTTCAATGCCTAAGTCAGATGTATTGTTTGATTTATATAAAGTACAGAGGCCAGATTCACTTACTTGACTGGTGTGCATCTTCCCATATATATAGGGGGGCTTATTCTAGTTTCTGTAAGAACCTAATCACTTATTTGAATTCGGCTCAGGCTAGTGATTTGAATCTCCTTATTTGATCTTATCTGATCACCAATGATGCATTTGAATTTACCCAGTTGATACGAGATCCGTTGAGTCCCTAATGTATGGATTCTGAATGGATGGCCCATATGACATTCGGGGCTTATCATGGGTTCGTTCTCTTCGACTTGTGGGCCTTTAAGTTGCGTAGGTGGGCCTTGAGGTCGGGAGGAGATTTTGGCCTTTCCAATTACCCCACAAAGTCTAATCACGCTCACATGATGGGACTTTTACTTGTGGACATCACTTCATTACCTGGGCCGCCCTCATGTCAAGTTCTATATGTAAAGAGGGAAAGGGCATCGTTTCCTTTTCGTGCCTCTTCCTTTCTCCTTTTTTGCGTCTAACACATTTTCATCATCATCATCATCATCCTGTCATTTCAAGTGGCATTGTCCTTCTTGAACTACTATTTTCTGTGCATTCCCCACTCTGTTATTTTCTCCTTTTTTTTCTCAGTGTGCCCCTTCCTACAACATTTTCTTTTCTCAGTTATCCCTTTCTGCCTTCTGGATTTCCTTTAGGTAATGGCTTTTCACAAGTCTTCTCGTGCTGTTTTCGGGGGTGCTAGGTCTTCCCAACCCCGCGATTATCCTCCTCGCACTGAGGGGATTGGTGCTGGCCGCCCCTCTGTCTTTGAGGGGAACCACTGGACGACGATGACATCATGACCCGATTTGGACTTTGTGAGGAAATGCTATGGGATCCCTAACCCAATGGTGCTGAGTTTGTTGGGGTCTCACTAGGGGGCGATTGATGTTGGGGGTTTTGCCGCTTAGGTTGCACTATATTCTATAATGTTTCTGATGCGACTCTGCTTGCCGTTTTGTTGGCCTGTCCATGATGTGCTTGACTTTTTGGGGCTTGCTCCCTCGCAGCTTGTGCCTAACTCATGGAGGATACTGATGGCTTGCTTCATTGCTTGGAGGCAGGTTCTGGAACCTGTTGGTGAAGACTATCTAGATCTCACAACGAGGGAATTCCTTTTCACTCACGGAGTTTGCTACATAGATGGGAACCTATGTAGCTTTCAATCTCGCATAGGTAACCGTGTGGTGCGCTTGGAACGTCATTACTCTCATGCCAAGGAGTGGTAGAGGAAGTTCTTCTTTGTTTCTGATGATGGCTGGGAATTCCCATCAAGAGAGGCTGCTCGTCGTGTGTTCCTAGTTCACTAGTGTGGGGTCCTGTTCTCGACGATCCTGATTTTGCCATTATTTTGTTTGATCGAGAGGAGGCTCGTCTGAATCTGGTGTAGGGAACAGAATGATAGTACCACTTGGTCAAACGATCTTCTGACTCACACCAATATTAACAAGTTTGTGGTTTTGCCTAGTCGGGGCCAAGTGTTTGGCCGCGACGTTTTGGGCGCCCCCTCCTTATCTCGAGGGGAGGGCAAAAGAGGGGATCCTTAACTACGGAGGATTGAAAGGGGAAAATGGCTTTTGCTGAAGTACCCCCTATTTGTGCTAGGGCCAATCCTTCTGATGAGTCAAGTTCTACTAGGGGATGACCTCTTCCTCCTTCCATGGTGTGCGGATAGGGCAGCTCGGTTCACCCCCAACGCTTTTTGGTTGACCCTTTAGAAGACATTATGGCACAAGCAGAGGTAGACGTGCGTTTGGATGTTGAATTGAGTTGAGTTGAGATGATAAAATATTGTTAGAATACTATTGTTTATTATTATTATTATTTTGAGATTTGAAAAAGTTAAATTTTTTATTATATTTTGTGTTGGGATTTGAAAAAATTGTAATGATGAGTTGAGATGAGTTTAGCGTCCAAATGAAGTTTCGTTAGTTTTAGAGGCTGAGTTCGTTTTGTTGCCTAGTTGGGAGGCTGCTCCACCGACTTCTCCCTCGTTGGATGATCAACATGAGGCTAATGGATCAGATGAGGTGAGATAGAAGTGACTCGCGACCTTGCTTTCTTGGAGACTCCCCCATTTGTTCCAATCGAGCCTTCAGTTCCATTTGATGGATCAGGTGAAGCCTCCTTGGCGGCAGGCAATGACGCCGCCCCAGAGGTTCCCATACTCGTTTCGACAACTTCTGATGCCCCCTCGACAGCTTTAGATGGGGTCACCCTAGAGATTCCCTTTATTTTTCTAGATTTTTTCGTGAAGAGCCCTTGGGAACGGATCTAAGCAACGACAAAGTTACCGTTTCATTGTCACCCTTTAGTTTTTCACCGGTGAAAGGATATGTTTTGTTGCTCATGCTCCTGAGCAGCTTGCCCTTTAGGGATCCTCTTTTCAACTCGGCTAATTAAGTGGGGGACAACACTTTTGTTGCTCCTCCATTTCCTCCACACCCTCACTTTAGTTGAGACACTTAGCTTTGTGTTTGGCGGAAATTTGTCTCAGCTGAACCGAAGGGGCGAGAAGAGAACACTTTGTGGAGCTGTTTCCTCCTTTGGTCGCCAGGTGCCAGTGGAGGCACTCGATTTTGTCTTTTGTGGAAGGTTGCCTCAACTGTGCTAAGGGTGCTAGTAGAGACACAAAGTATTTTGTGTTTGCAAGCAAATAACCCTTTTATTATCCATGAGTGATTATATGGGAATTTATATGAAGTACTTCCTTAGGCATTCAACATTCCATGGGTGGGGTAGATATTTTCCTTGGGCGTCTTTGAGACAGTATGTTCCTGGTCTGTAGGTGGCTACGACAATTTAAGGACCTTCCCATCGTGGTCTGACTTTTCCTTCTTTTGTGGTGGTGACTCTAGTTTCTTTCTGGACCAAGTCTTTCTATCTTGAAGGACCTTGCCTTAACCCTCTTATTGAAATATTGTTCCATTTTGCTTTTATTGGCTACTGCTTTGGTCTCTACGTCGTTTCCTTTTTCTTCTAGCAAGTCAAGATTTCTCTCCAGTGCTCTGACATTTCGTCCTTCGATGAAGTGCCGGGTTCTATGACATGGCATCCTTACTTCGACGGATTTAATCGCTTAGCTGCTATACATCAGGGCAAAATACATTTCTCCTGTTGGGATTATGGCGGTTGTCCTATAGTCCCAAAGTATCGCAGGAAGCTCCTCGATCCATGCACCCTTCTTTACTCCTGTCTCTTATTCAGTTTTCCCATTATCATTTTATTTGTCATGTCAACTTGCCCGTTGGCCTGAGGATGTCTGGGGGAAGAATAATTTACCTTGATTCCGAGTTCGTCCTACCAGTTCCGGTAGTGCTCGGTGTCAAACTGCTAGCCGTTGTCTGAGATGATGTGCTGTGGTATCCCAAGTCGGCACACAATGGATTTCCTTAGAAACTTGGTGACATTTTTGCAAGTTTGCCATTGACATTGCCTCGGCCTTTGCCCATTTTGTGAAGCACTCGACGACGACGATGATGAACTTTGCTCCTCTTTGCCTGGTGGCATGGGACCGACCAAATCCATTCCCCACTAGGCAAATGGCCAAGGTATGTGACTGATGTCAATTCCTCAGGTGGGTTGCTCAGGATTGGCACATGCAGCTGGCATTGGACACACTTCTTGGCGAACGCCTTGGCATCTTTGAGGGGTGTGGCCAATAGTACCTGAATGATTTCCGCATACTCCTTTGTGTACATCTTTCATGACGTATTGAGCCTCTTCCTTGATACACATCTTAGGAGGGGGCTAAGAAACCCCATTTGTGTAGTGTGTCGCCAATCATACGAGCAACCTTGTTCTTAACTTTCCTTGCTTCTTCCTTATTGGGTGGGAGTTCCCGGGTAGTTAAAAACTCGATTATGTCGCTCACCCATTTTGGAGTTTTTTCATTTATTTCTAAGACCTCGAGCCCAATGGCTGGGACCTCTACTGTTCGCATGATCACCTCCATGGTAAGGTCGTATCATCTTTCTTGGATGCTGCTCGCGCTAGTTTTTTAGCTTTCCAATTATCCTCCCTTGAGATGCGGTTGATTCGAAAGTAATTGGAGGTGATTACACCCTTCATCTTTCCCGGATGCTGCTTGGCTTTTCGATTTTTGCTAGATCTTCTCTTGTTACTTGGCTGACTACCACTTGAGAGTTCGCTTTCATGTCGACCATGCTTGCTCTCGAGGCTCTAGCTATGGCGAGTCTTGCCAATACTGCTTCATACTCAGTCTCGTTGTTGATGAGTTTAAATTCCAACCTTATTGCATAGTATGCTTCAATGTTATCTTCCACAGCTACATACACCTCTATTCCCCCTCTTGTGCTGCTAGACGAGCCATCGACGCACACTTGCCATAGTTTCCCTACAGGAGACTCCGACATTTCTTCAGGAAAGTTGGAAAATTCAACTACAAAATTAGTGAGGACTTGCCCTTTCACTGCGGTCTGAGGAATATAGTCAATATTGAACTCGCTTAGTTCAATTGACCACTTTACTAGTTGGTCTGAAGTGTCTGGTCGTTGCAGTATCTTCTGCAGAGGTGCTATTGTCACTACCTTTATGAGGTGTGCCTTAATGTAAGGTCGTAGTAGGCGGGTGGCTATTACATTATTTCCACTTTTGGGTACTGTGTCTTGGCTCCCCTCACGGTTTGGCTTATATAGTATACTGGCCTCTGTACATCTCCCTCCTCACGCATTAGGGTGGTGGATATGGCGCTCGATATGACCGACAAATATATGAGCAGGGGTTCTCCTTGCTTGGTTTGGCTTAATAGTGAGAGATGCACCAAGTATTCTTTGAGTTGCATAAACGCCTTCTTGCACTCAGCATCCTAGTTTTGAACCATTCGGAAGACTCGGAAGATCAGCAGGCATTTGTCAGTCGATATTGACATGAATATGTTGAGCTCTGTTATTTTCTTGATTAGCTTCTGCACTTCATTTAGGTTCCTCGGCAGATCCATCCCAATAGTCACCTGTACTTTTTTCGAATTAGCTTAAATTCCTCATTTTGACACTATAAAGCCTAGGAACTTGCCCGATTGTACTCTGAATGTGCATTTTGTTGGGTTGAACATCACTTTGTATTGTGGCAACACTCCAAAAGCTTCCTTTAGATCCTCTACGTGTTGTTCTGGCTCTTTGCTTTGGACCAACAAGTCATCAATATATACTTCCATATTCCGTCCTATCTACTTCTTAAACATTCTATTTACAAGTCTCTGGTATGTTGCTCTTGCATTTTTTAAGCCAAAAGGTATGACCTTGTAATAGTACAACGCCTGATCGGTTATGAATGTTGTTTCCTCTTAATCGAATTGGCTCATTCATATCTGATTATATCCCGAATAGGTGTCCATGAAACTCAACATTCAGTGCCATGCGGTGGAGTCTACAATTAAGTCTATTCGAGTTAGGGAAAATCTATCCTTTGGACAAGCTTTATTGAGATTGATAAAATCCACACACATTCGCCACTTCCCATTTGACTTATTCATGAGTACTACGTTTGAGGGCCATTCGAGGTAGTGAGTTTCTCTGATGAATCCAGCTGCTAAGAGTCAGTCAACCTCTTATGCAATGGCTATGTATGTCTCGATACTAAAGCTCATTTTCTTTGCTTAACTGGCCGTATATCCAGGTTGACGGTGTTCTGTAAATTTTTCATCAATTCCTAACACGTTCTTGTGACTCTAGGCGAAGATATCCTAGTTAGGCGAGGAGCTCCCTCAGTTGCTGCCTTTCTTCACCTTTCATTCTGGTTCTGATCCTTACTGTGGCCTCAGGGTGAGCTGGGTCCACGGCGACTAGCTCGAGAGGCTCATCAGCCTCGCCCTGCTTCAGGGATTTTTCATCCCTTGTTTATACTTCGTGCACCATTATCTTGGGTGGAGGAGCTAGAACAAGGTCGCTTACTACCAAAGACTTGGCCATTCTAACGTCCTTTTGTCATTCTCTGAGTTCCTATACATAACATTGTCAATTGAGCACTTGCTCGCCGCAAACTTCCCTTATTCCTACATCTATGGGGAATTTCATATTTAGGTGGTACGTAGAGGTAACTGCCCTGAGAGCGTTCAATGTTGGTCACCTAATGATGGTGTGGTACGATGATCGAGTTCTAACCACTAAAAAATCCATCATCGTGGTGGTTGTGCAGGGATTGCACCCGGTCGACACTGGTGCGGTGATCAAGCCTATAGTTTGCACTGTCTCTCCTGAAAACCCTTTCAATGGGGTGGGCATTGGGTGTAATCTACTTTGGCTGATCTCCATCTTCATGAACGCGTCCCAAAAGAGGACACCAGCTAAACTGCCATTGTGGATAAATATCATTCGCGTGGTGTAATTAGCCACCAACATGGTTGCTACCAACGCGTCATCGTGCGGGTAGAATACCCCTTGCAATCTTCGTTACTAAAGGATATTGTCACCAGTGGTTGTGGCTTCAGCTGCTTTGCCAGTCTCCTGATATTGAAAATTTTCCTATACCTAAATTGGCGTGCATAAGCCTTTCGCCCAGAGGAGCTAGAACCCGGTCAGATCCTCAAGTGATTGTGCAGATTTCTCCGAGGGGAGAGTTAGTCCGGTCCATGCTCCGTCTAGGAACCCGATCATGGTGCTCTCTAGGAGTTTTTCTACTTCTCAAGCTCTCACTTCTTTGGCGTCTTCATTCCCAATTCTCTATTTTTTCATTTGGTCACCTAGGGGGTGGTATTACGAGAAACTAAGTGCTCGAGTTCGTCGATGTCATGCATTCCCTTGATTCTTCATTTCAGGTGTGACAATCTTCGGTTTGATGTCCCCCTATATTGTGATAGATGCAGAATTTTTTAGACCATGGCATGCGGTTGTCATCTTGGGGAGGCTCCCTGCCCTTCTCCTGGACGTTCATGTTAAAGTATTGAGTCCTAGAGCTCATAATCAACGTTATGGACCTGTTTCTCAGCAGCTCTCATGTTGGTTTTTCTTTATTCTTGGGTCCTTTTCTCGGTCTTTCCTTTGACCCCCTTTCCTAGCTTGGTCTTTCGGTTGCTCCACCCTCGATTTTGTTGGTGCGGTTAGGGCCCACAACGTGTCCTCCGCATTGACAAAATCATCAATTTTATCCATAAATTCTCGTAGAGTATCGGGGGTTTTCTCGTCAACTCAGCCACAAAGGGATTTCTAGGCCAAATTCCTCCTAATAAGGCTGCCAACATGATCTTTTCATCTTGATTGTCAGTCACCATGCGTTCTTTGTTAAAATGAGTGAGGTAAGCCTTTAAGCTTTCATCCTCCCATTATTTCATAGTGAGCAGGTATGCAGCTGGTCTTCTCCTATCCAATTGGGTCATGAATTGCCTATCCAATTCCTCAAAACTGTCTATAGATTCTGGCTGCAGCACTCCAAACCACTTGCGTTAGCTCCCTTTAGGTTTAGAGGAAATGCTCATATGAGCTTTGAATGTTTCTAAGTGTTCAACGGGGTCCTAGGACCCATTGTACATTTCAACCAATGAGACTTTGAATTTTGGCGGGAGTGGTACTGCCATTATTTCCGCATTGTATGGTTATTGGTTAGTTCATGCTAATAAGTAGTTGGTCCACCAATGAAGAGGCGCCTATCTTCCAAGTCATTTCCTCATATTTATCCATATGAGACTTCACAGATCGCTATGCATCTTATTATTCTTCTCATCCTTGTTGCTAAGGAGTTTGCTCGTGCTTTGTGATTTTGCCCCCACCCTATCAACTTGGCTCGGCACAGGGTCTTACCCTGACATGACATTCCTTCGCTTCAGGGCCTCATTCTCAAGTTGGAGTGTTTCCAGCTTTGCCGTCACTCTCTTTAGTTTGTCCTCCATCTTAGCTAAACTACCATTCATGCTCACGAGAGTGCTTCTTGGTCTCTAATTGCTTAGGAGGGCGGGGTTGCAAGCATGCAAAAAGCACATTGAGATACGAAAATCTCACAAATGATGCTAACTGTTACATATATGTTTCGCACTCCTGCACGCGCCTTATACAAACCTACAACACGAGAACCAAGAAAGGCTTAAAGGGTACTGAAACACCTCTAATGCCTAAGTCAGATATATTGTTTGACTTATATAAAGTACAAAGGTTAGATGCACTTACTTGACTGGTGTGCATCTTCCCATAAATATAGAGGTCGAGGGGGCTTGTTCTAGTCTCTGTAACAACCTAATCTCTTATTTGAATTAGGCTCAGGCTAGTGATTTGAATTTTCCTATTTATCTGATCTTATTTGATCACTAAGGATGTATTTAAATTTACCCCGCTGATACGAGATCTATTGAGTCCCTTACCCGCGAGTAATGTATGGATTCGAAATGGGTGGCCCATACTGCGTTTAGGGCTTATCGTGGGTTCATTCTCTTGGGCCTGTGGGCCTTTAAGTCATGTAGGTGAGCCTTGAGGTCGGGAGGAGATTTTGGCCTCTCCAGAAGTTATAAACTTTTTATACGAACCAATATATAAATAATATATACTTTTATTAAAATCGGAATCGGAAGTCAAAGTTGGATTTAGAATTGGAGATAAAGTCTTAGTTGAGTCAGAATCGAAATTGGAGTTGGAGTGAATTTTCATATTTTTGCATGGACTACTTGCCATGTGGTTAACCTTAATAGATCAACTTCCTTGAAAGGCAACATCTTTCCATTCAACGGTCCTCTCCTCTCTTACCAACATCAGAAGGTGCAAAATGTTGATTTTGCTATCAAGTTACAAGTAATTCATCTCCAGGATAAAACAAAGTCACTAACTACAGATAAAAATCTTGAAGTTTTTCCTTTAGAGTTTCTCTACAAAATTGTGTAAATGACTGAAAAATGAGATAATAAAATGTTTAAATTCCTGGGTCTCATCCTCTATTTATAGAAAATGAAGTAGCATTATGCGAAAGATCACAAATCTTAACTTGTGACTTTTCAACTGGCAGTTACTAGTTTAAAAGTCATGATGTTTCACATAAAGAGCAAGAGGCATGCCTAGCCTAGTGGTCAGGCGCCTCCCTAAGGGAGACTTGAAAAGTGAAACATCATGACTTTTAAACCAGTAACTGCGAGTTGAAAAGTTACAAGTTAAGATTTGTGATCTTTCACATGGTGACATTTCATTATCTATTTAATTATCTATAAATAGATAATGAGATTCATGAATTTAAACATTCTATTCTCTCATTTTTTATCTGCAGTTGATGACTTTATTGTATCCTGGTGGTGAACTACTTGTAACTCGATATCAAACTTTTGCAAGTGAAGACAATTATTACCTTAAAAATAGTGTTCTATACGTTTCAAAATTGAGTTGCATTTATTTTTTCAGATTATTATATCCACTCAAATTTCTTTAACACAAAAAGCCATGGCCATGCTTTAGAAGTTTGGAGGTAACACAAGCTCAACTACCCAAGCAACCGCACGTGCCTCTGTCCGATCCATCATGTGAACACATCACATACTTCCCTCCACACGAGTAAACTGGGAAGCAACTAGGGGTGGGCAGCGGGGCCCCGCACCCCGCCCATGGGGGGCGGGGGTTTCGGCCCGCTCAAGCGGGGTGCAAGGGCCCCCGTCGGCACCCCAGCATAGTTGCTGAGGCGGGGGACGGAGGGGGCGAAGCCTCGCTCCAGTTTTCCCCCGCATCACTTAATATATATATATAATTAAAATTATATATATATAAAAAAAAAAAAACCCATAAGTAAAGTAAAACGGCCGCCATTTTGTCATGGACAAAATGGTGCCGTTTCACTTTTAGACTTGGTAAGCCTCAACTAAAAGTGAAATGGCGCCGTTTCAGTTTTTAGTGAAATGGTGACGTTTCACTTTTAGTTAAGGTTTCCCCCCTTCCCTGCGTCTGTTTCCCTTCCCAGACCTTCTAGAACTCTCCTCTCTCACTCTCTCTAAGTCTCTCGCGCTCTCTCAGTCTCACTTCTCAGTTCTCAGTCTCGCAGTCTCTCTCATTCAAACTATTCTCTCTCTCCGTCTCACATGAGTCCACGACTGTACGAGCAGCACCATCACCCACTGGGTTTCCACTTTCCAGTCACTCGTGCGAACTTAAAGTTAATTTTCACTTCGAATTCGCTGCCACTCAAAGGTAAGAAATCTTAAACCCATTCTCTTTTTTTTTTTTTTTTTTTTTTTTTTTTTTTTTTTTTTTTTTTTTAGTTTTGGATTGGAGATTGGAGGAAGGTTGGGTTGAATCGAAGATGGAGGATGGGAATGATTGTGAATTTGCTGTGGAGAAATTTGTGCATGTGTTTGATTCGTGTGTTTGTTTGTTTGTTTTTTTTTTTTTTTTGTAGATTGGAACCCTAAATCAATTTAGGGGTTCAATCCGAAACCCTAAATTGAGTTAGGGGGTTTCAATTGAAACCTCTTAATTTTCAATTTAGGGGTTTCAATTGAAACCCCTAAAATTTTAGGGTTTTGGATTAACCCCTAAATCAATTTAGGGGGTCAATCCGAAATCCTAAATTGAGTTAGGAGTTTCAATTGAAACCCCTAAAATTTTAGGGTTTCAAATTGAACCCCTAAATTAATTTAGGGTTCAATCCGAAACCCTAAATTGAGTTATGGATTTCAATTGAAACCCCTATTTTTTTTTTAAAAAAAATAGATAACTTATATTGTGATTAAGTGCATGTTTGGAAGGCAGTGAAAAATATAACTTATAACTTTGAGGTTTATAACTTATTAAGCACACCACTTTGCCTTGTGTGGTGTATTAATATGATTTTCTTATGTCGTGTGTTGATTGATTTTATAATGTTTTATTGTGTTGTGGAATCAAGAATGTCTTCTCAGAGGGATTTTACTGATAGCTCTCCTACCTCTACCAATACCCCTGCCCCTATCAGTACGCCTGCTCCAGAACCTAACCCTACTCCAACCCCTGGGAGTGGGAATACACCTTGCCCCGCTCCCAAGCCCACACAAAGTAAGAAAACTGTTTCCGTAGTTTGGTCTCATTTTACCAAACTAGAGGGTGGTGACCCCAATAACCCCCAAGCTAAATGTAATTATTGTGGAAAAATATATAGATGTCACTATAGGAAACATGGTACATCCCAGTTAAAAGTCTATTTAGAGGAACAATGCAAGAAAAGTCCAATATTAAGATCTTTACTGGAGAAGAGTTAATCAAGACTAGAAATTGAACTGAAAAAAATGACAGATGGGAGTAGTGGGGGTCCAACGTTGAAGGGGCTTACAAAGTATAATGCTGATGAGTGTAGAAGGAAGTTAGCTCATATGGTTATCATAGACGATCTACCTTTTCAGTTTATGGATGGGAGAGGGTTCCAAGAATTTGTCCAAGAATTGGAACCTAGATTTACGCTTCCTTCTTGCCATACTGTGGTAAAGGATATTAAAAAGATGTATTGGAAATATAAAGATGTTTTGAGGGGCCAATTGGCGGGTTTGGTAGTTTGCCTCATTACTGATACTTGGACTTCTATCCAAAATTATAATTATATGTCTTTTACTGTCCATTTTATTAATTTTGATTGGATTCTTCATAAAAAGATTATTAAGTTTTGTCAAATAACTGGTCACAAGGGTGAGACGATTAGGAAGGCCTTAGAGGCCTCAATAAATGAGTGGAGATTGACACGGGTTTTGACAGTTTTAGTTGACAATGCCTCGTCTAATTATGTCGCCTTGAGATATCTGAAAACTTATATTAGAGAGTCAAATAAGACATTATTGGGTGGTGAATATTTGCATGTTAGATGTTATGCACATATCTTGAATCTAATTGTGACTGAGGGGTTAAAAGATGTTGATAACTTGGTTGCACGAGTTAGACTGACTGTGAAATTTATGAGGTCTTCTCCTTCTTGATTGGAGAAATTCAAGATTGTTTCGAAGACTGTGGGCATAACATCAAAGAAGGGTCTTTGCACTAATGTTCCTACCAGATGGAACTCAACCTTCTTGATGTTGGGGGCGGCCCAAGAATATAAAAAAGCCTTTCAATTATTGGGTGATGAAGATATTTAATATGTCAAATACTTTGATGAGCACGGGGGTTTAGGATTGCCTAATGATGATGATTGGGAGGTAGTTGCTACATTTGTTGATTTTCTCGGGCTTTTTTACGATGTCAAGTTGAAGTTATCTGCTTCTTTACACCCTACATCCCATTAATTTTGTCAACAAATATGTAGGGTGAAAGAAAAATTAGATGACATGTGTAGGGATTCCAATCTAAGGATGAGGGGGATGGCATTGACCATGAGAGTCAAATATGACAAGTATTGGAGAGATTTGACTAGACTAAATATTTTTTTATATGTAGCTACTATTCTTGATCCTCGTCTGAAAATTTCAGGCATGTTATATGGTTTGGGATTTGTGTATGATCAGGTATGGACTGATCTTATTGGTGAGATGGCCCGAGATACCCTTTATAGATTTTATGATGAGTTTAATGCAATTAAGGGTGATACTGCATCTACTACACCTACACCTACCCCAACACCTCCTCCAAACACTGGGGCAACAAAAAAGCATAGATTGGCATGAACTAAGACCCTCGCACATAATCTCATACTAGTCCATCAATCTACGAAGGTGGTTTCAGAGTTAGACAATTATTTGTCAACGGATCTTATTCAAGATGATGTTGATTTTGACATATTAGGATGGTGGAAGGCAGCATCAAAGAAATATTCCATCCATTCTGAGATTGCCCGTTGTATGTTGGTCATCCCTATTAACATCGTTGCCTCGGAGTCTGCCTTTAGTACCAGAGGGCACATATTAGATCATTTCCGTAGTTCATTGTCTCCTATAACTGTGGATGAATTGATTTGCACACAGTGTTGGACGATGGGAAATGATATTTATGTTCCGGATGTTTTAGATTTTAAAGAGACCGATGAAGAGGGTGGTGATTAGTCTGGATCTGGACCATCTGGTAATTATTGTTTTTATTTTATTATTTTGATTTATTTATATTCATTTCAATTTCATCAGTATTAATTTTAGTATTGATTGTTGTAGCAATACATGAGACGACTCAGACGATGTCTACCTCCACTGCAATATGAATATGTGCTCAAGCCTCAAAAGAGTCAAAGACTACCCATCTGGTCACCCCAAATGTTACAGTCAAAGATCCAAACAGCTCGTCTCTTTTTTTAGATTATTAATTTTTTAGAATATTGAATTTTGAATCAGATGTATATATTATGTATTTAATTTGTAATTTTGTAATGTTGATACAATGTCCCTTGGACACTTTTTTTTTTGTAATTTTGTAATTGTTTAGACTTTCCATTTTATTTTTGTAATATCTTAGTTATTATTATTATTTATTAGTTTATTAGGTAGTAAACTTGTAGTCTATAGTAGTACTTCATTAATCTTAATTATATAAAATTGTGAATGTATATATTATTTTTATTCATGTAACTTTTTTTTTTTAAATTTTTTTTTTTTTTGAAAAAAAAAATTCTATTTTTATGGGCCCAGCTTCTGGGCCATTTTAAGCCCATTTCAACGGTTTATAGCCTAGAAATCGCTTCTGGGCCGGCCTAGCACCCTCCTGACAGGTCCCCACCCCACTACTAAGCACATAAATGGGCCCCCTGCTCCGTAGGGGGCGGGTAGCACCCCTAGAAGCAACGGCAAAAAGAGGCAGAAAGAGCTTGAAAGTTGAAAACCAGATTTAGTTTCACACTACATCCGTTCTCTGCGTGACATTTGACTTCATACTCTAGTTCTCACTGTTTTCTTCACATACTTTTCTATGCTGGTTTCTCCTTGTGAGTCACTTAAGTCAGTGAAAAAAGATCTCTTGCACTCCCACACTTCAATTTGCTATATTGTCTCTTCTCTGTTAGTTGTTCCATAGCATCTCTCAGTTACTATGCTGTCTTAGAGCTCCTGTACTTGGTTCTTCTTGAAACTACTATTTTATGAGAGAAATTTGTTACGATATAAAATAAATAATAAAATTTATCTATTTTCATCAATTTAATCTTTTAGAATAAGTGGTGATTTTATATGATACCATAGTAAAAATTCTGAGTTCGAATCTTGACTCTACGCTCTGCTTCATTTAATTAAATATTTTCCATGTTAGGCCATCCATTGAGCTTGAGTTTGGCCCATACTAAGAGAAAATGTTAAGATATAAAATAAATAATAAAATCTATCTTTTCCCATCAGTATTTTTTAGATAAGTTGTGATTTCACAAAACTAGTTGATGCTTCTCAGTTTTTTGCTGCATCGTGGACTTTTGACATTAATTGGCTTTTGATACTGTTATTGATTTTGTAAATTATTTCCCAGTTAGTATCATATCCTATGCTTTATCGCTCTTACAGCTATTGCGGCTTAACTTAGTATAGCTATTGTGAATCTGTTTCTTCTCCAAATCAGAGTTGGTTTAGCTTTTCAATTTTAAGGAGAACCAATGTACTAAGCTCCTATTTTTGGTGAATTAATAAGTGACCTAAAAGAAAATATTCGTAGGATAGTATTGGCTAACTTAAAGATCAGTTGACATACTGATTCTTGATTATTTTCATGATTATCTTGCATCTTTTTCTATTTCTAGCTAGACGACTTTCTTGTACACTCCTTGTTGTACTTGGAATGGGCCTTTTCCTTTTTATAATGAAACACTTACAAAAAAAAGACATGCCGATTTCTTTCTTGCATCTACTGTGAACCACATGATAACATTCTAAACTAGTCGATTTCAAATCTGAGTTGATTATGGTGGCTTTATATATCTCTACAGCGCAGGGAAAAAATACTATTTTTTCAAATGTACAGAAACTGTTTATACTGTTGTATTAAGGAAAGCTTTATGCCATTATTTTCAATTGTACATGATTTCTTCCTATTGCGCTGGTCTAAGATAAGAGTATGTGAGTCACTTGTTGAGCTGTACATATGTCTCTGTGCAGGTCCTTGTGAGTCCCACTTTGCCCCCTTTATTGATATAAAAGAGTCTGTTCTACCGAAAATCAAGGTCAATGCATTGGCTCCTCATATATCTCCAACTGGGGACTCTCAGCCCTTTCTTCCTCTTTTAGCTCCTTCACAATGGACACCATTCACAAATAAGCCTTTGGTCTTTGCAACTAAAGCAATGCATAGTGATGAGCCTTTGGTCTTTCTATTACATGTGAAAACACCAATACAAAAGTATTAACTCCAAAGTTCATGGTCCCATTTTTGATAAATTAGTGGGACCTTCTTATTCAATGTAAATTTGAACCAGTTAATTTTTAATTTTGTTGTATATTGTATGATTTCAAAGTTCTTCATCATAATGAAAATGCTTAAATGGATGCTGCTGATTATCTTTCAGGACTCTGTACATCAAACTTTACAGCTCCTGAAAGTGCGATGAGCATATACACAACTGACTGCTGGGCTTCATTCGCACCATATTTAGCCAATGTGGTATGTTGTCCTCAATTAAATGCCACGCTAGTGATTATCATAGGGCAGTTCAGTAACTACTCTGGGAGCCTTGCTTTGAACAAGACTCATGCCAGCCACTGCCTCTCAAGATGTAGAGAAGATCCTAGAGAGCCAAGGAGCAAATGAGGATCTCCAAAACATATGCTCCTTCCACCCTGAGAACCTCACAGAAGTCTCTTGCCCTCTTACAGATGTTGATGAATTTGAGCACACCGTGGACTCTTCTAGACTTCTGGATGCTTGTGAAAAGATTGATCCTGTCAATGTGATGTGCCCTGTAATTTTCTTCTGTTAATCTCAAGTCTTGTTGGCAATTTGATTCTTTACATTTTGGTTGTTTCCAAGCCAATAGAAAATGCCTTTATTTAATTCCTTTGTTGCTACCTTGGCATAGTGTTTCGCAATCTACAAGGATGTGAGTCTTTTTAGTCAATTTGATTACTGCAGAAGATTGGTTTACTGATAGTGTACACAAAAAATGGTCTCTTTCACATCGGTGTGAAAAGTATCCTGGCCTTACTAGATTCGGCTTATGCTATATTCGTGACTTTTTTTTTTTTACTGAATATAACCCTGGAACGATGTGCCCCCCTTCCTCTATAAAAAGGGGCTTTTTAAATCTTGATTAGACTTGAATGGAGTGAGATGTTATCGAAGATGTGGCTTACACTAAGTCCTAATGTTTGGATATTGAAAAATATTGTGTTACTGCTACTGATTATAAGATGCAAGCTGCTGCAAAATGTAAATGTTTATGGTAATCTAAGTTGTTACATTTTAAGAATGCTTATGCGAACTCCTTTCTTTGGTGAAAATTCTGTAGATTTAACTCTGCTTCATCCATGTTTTATTTATAGTCTGGCTGCCTTTTACCAAGCTTGCCTTCAGATGCAACATATGATAGGACTTCAGGGATTGGCTTCAGTTGTGATCTTAATGACAACATTGAAGCACCTTGGCCCTCTAAATCTTATGTCCCTACTTCTACCTGCAATAAAAGTATGTATTAAATGTTATAATCTCCATGGTCAATTGAATATATTTTTACAGGACATAGTTGATGAGGACATCTCCTATTAATGTTTCATCAATTTTATTAATGTTTTATCTATTTTGTTTAGGGTTTGTATTACCCTATCATTTAAGGACATATTCTATTATTGTTATTTTATTAATATGTTATTTATTTTATTTAGGGTTGTATTGCCCTACTATTTAAGGACTTGTAAGAAACATTGGAATAGTAGGTTTTGAATTAAGAATTGAGCGCCACAATCGCCTCCTTCCAACCCCTCTCTTTGCTTTCTTCTTCTTCCTTTCTTCTCTTCTGGCGTCCTTCTCTTATCTATTCCCTATTATTCTGCTTCTATTTCTTGTTCTCATTTCTATCCTACATCATATTTGGTATCAAGAGCCAGTTGTTATTGTTTTCTCAAACACTAGAGTAACCTTCGATCCCCGATTTTTGTTCATCAGTTTCGACAACCCAGAGACCTCTCTCTTCTCTGCGCTTGAGCTGCAACCAATAACGACACCAGACCCACACCACTACCATCACCAGCTCATCGACGTCCGACCACAAGCCTATGCTGATAAGCCTTTACGAGCTTCTTCCCCTCCGACTTCCTTCCTGTCATTACCCAGTTCTATACTTTTTCCTTGTGATTTTCGGTCCTTGCCGAGTTAGCAGTGACCTTCAACTACAGCTCATCTCCCCTTCGAGATAGACCTCACTGAAACTACCAAACTAGAGACAGAAGGTGCTAGAAACACGAAATCTCAGCTCCGATCCTTCTCCCTCCAGCAGACGTCTCTCCCTCTTTCGATCTCGCATCTTGCGCGCGAGTTTATTTTTTCTCCCAGTGCAGAAACACCCAGAGACAGCAGGTGCGAAGAAAAAAAAATAGCAGCAGAAGAAGCTTTAAAAAAAGCGCAAAAGACCTTGTGTAGGAAGGGTTGAATATTTGCAGGCTTATTTTTTTGCTTTGAAGCATAAGAAGGGTATTGAGAACCAAGCAACTGATGCATTGAGCCGCCGCATCTCCCTTTTGTCTATCATGAATGTCAAAGTCATAGGTTTTGAAAGACTTAAGGAAGAGTATGAGTCTTGTCCTGATTTTAGGGATATTTTTCTCGCTTTGCAAAGCGGTCAGTTGGATACCACTGATTGTTTCTGTCTGGAGGCTGGTTATCTTTTTAAAACCAATAAGTTGTGCATCCCTCGGACTTCAGTTAGGAACTTTATAGTTTGAAAAATTCATGCCGGAGGTTTGGTCGGACATTTTAGACGTGATAAGACCATAGAAGAGATTGAGCGTCAATTCTATTGGCCTAGCTTGAAGAAAGATGTGGCTAAGATAGTTAGCACCTGTAACACTTATCAATTGGCCAAACAAAAACGACAAAATACTGATCTCTACACACCCCTTCCTGTCCCTAGTTGTCTTTGGTAAGACGTCAGTATGGATTTTGTGTTGGGACTTCCACGCACTTCAAAGAAGCATGATTCTATTTTTGTTTTAGTGGACCGTTTCTTGAAAATGGCTCACTTTATCTCTTGTAGCAAAACTTCAGATGCGTCTAAGGTCGTTAGGTTGTACTTTAATGAGATTGTCAAGTTGTATGGTCTTCCTAAGACTATTTTTCAGATAGGGATGTTCGTTTCACTGGTCATTTTTGGAGAACCCTATGGCATATGGTTGTCACTAAATTGAAATTCTCCACTGCTTACCACCCTCGGACATATGGTCAAACTGAAGTTGTTAACCGTAGTCTTGGTAACTTATTAAGATGTTTGGTCCAGGAAAATCTTAGGAATTGAGATTTGATCCTCCCTACAGCTCAGATTGCATATAACAGTTCTGTGAATCGGTCTATAGGTATGAGTCCCTTTGAAGTTGTTCATGGCTACAAGCCTAAGAAGCCTGTAGACCTTATTCCCATGTCTCCACATGCTAATGTGTTTGTGTCAACTAAGGCATTTGTTCAACATCTTCATGACTTGCATATTGAGATCAATAAACAACTTGAGGCCAGTAATGCATCATATAAATTTTGAGCTGATTTGCATAAACGACATGTTGAATTTAAGGTTGGGGATTATGTTATAATCCGAATTAGACCGAAACAGCGTCCACCTGGATCCGCTTCCAAATTACAAGCACGTAGTGCTAGTCTTTTTAAGATTTTAAAGTGTGTTAGTCCAAATGTATATATCATTGATCTTCCATCACATTTTGGTTACCACTCTACTTTCAATGTTGAGGACTTAGTTGCTTACAAAGGCCATTTCAATCTCTCTAGTGATCCTTTTCTACCTCCATCTGTGGACCCTGACCCTGAACCTTTTGTCACTCCTAACCCAATACCATCTATCACGGCACACAAAGATAAAATTGATACTATTCTAGATGAACAGATTGTGTTGACCAATGATGGAGAGGTTCAGCGTTTCCTTGTTCATTGGGTCGATCGACCAGATTCCAACTGTACATGGATTCCCAGAGAGAAACTCCAGCAGCTTGATCCAAATTTATTGGAGCTTTATAGGAGCTAGCAAGATCTTGCTTTGCCCGGGTCACTAGCCACCTGTTCCGGAGAAGTTGGTATGGACACCAGACTCAGGCCTACACTCACACGTGTTTATGGCCGTCAAAAGAAGCGTGCTCAACCACTTAGCTTATGGTTGGGTGATTGATTGTAGCCTTAGTGTGATTTGTCAACTCGATAGAGTCGAGCTTTTTCCACCTCGGGATAGTTGATGAGGACATCTCCTATTAATGTTTTATCTATTTTATTAATGTCTTATCTATTTTATTTAGGGTTTGTAGTACCCTACCATTTAAGGACATCTTCTATTATTGTTATTTTATTAATATGTTATTTGTTTTATTTAGGGTTGTATTGTCCTACTATTTAAGGACTTGTCAGAAACATTGGAACAGTAGGTTTTGAATTAAGAATTGAGCGCCACAGCCGCCTTGTTCCAATCCCTCTCTTTGCTTTCTTCTTCTTCCTTTCTTCTCTTCTGGTTTCCTTTTCTTCTCTATTCCCTATTATTCTGCTTCTATTTCTTGTTGTCACTTCTATCCTACATCAATAGTTCTTCGTCCTATTCATCTTAACTAAAGTAAGCTGTAATCCCCAAAAATTGGGATTGGCTGCATGGATTCTTCTACAAGATCTTATGCTATTAAAAAAGAAAATGTAATTTGTAAAGGAGTGAAGTTGGAAACCTTTTGTCTCTAATATCTCAGGCTCCTAGCTCCCGGCTTAAGTATATCTGACTTTGGCAATCAACTGGTATCACATATGCTGAAAAGGAAATTTGCTAGATAGTTCATTCTCAATTAATCTCTAGCTAGTGATTTATTCTGTAACAATGCTAACAATTTTCCTGTTCATGGCAAATTTTGAGGTGTTGTTGCTTCCCTTGCTACTAGCTTGGGTGTCTACTTTCCCTTGATTCCTTGAACAATCCTTTTTATGATGCTTTCTGGCCAGTGTTTCAAATTTATGAAGCAGAATCTCGAGTTGGTTAACCTGGTGCTTACCATTTCAAGCACGAGGCAGTTTTCTTACATTGTTTGGTGGAGTCAGAAGGTTATACATAATTGCTGCAGTTATCTACTCAGAATATAATGAACTATCTACCAGATCATGCCATTCTTAGTTTCTATGATTTTATGACTTATTAACTCTACAAAATTGCTGAACTTGGTGGAACCAGAAGCATTTCATTTATGATTAATGGCTTCACTCAGATCTCACTCCTATACATTGCAGGTCGTTATGCTGAGAGCTTGATTTTTCTACCACTCGTGACACCCTTACTGGTTCTCAAGATGCTTCTTTGATTTGTTTTTTCATTCACTTTTCTTTGGTTCTTTTGGCCACAAACAGAAGTTGCTCTTTGTGAGGATAGCCTCATGGTAAATGATTTATACAGTCCTATGGGATACAAGTTTCGTGCATTTTTTTTGAAAAAGTGAATAAATTTTAGATTCATATGAAAAAACGCACTTTTTAATTATGAGCTTCATTTTTTTCAAGGAGAGTACGAGTGGTCTACACACTCCCGGACTGTATCTAGTATTACTCTTGGTAGAGAATTATACTATACAGTTCATTACTTCAAAGCGCAGATGCTTTATTCCTTCATTCTCTTCTCCCTTTCATTTTTCTTTAATATATTTTCCACTTTCCATATGATTAAGAAGCAAAATGTAAATTTTTAGAAGAGCCTTGATCTATTACTTACTTGCTTACCTTGAGTACTCATTCGAAGAAGTGATTATGGTTTTTATTTGTTCAGCTCATGATATTATGGTTTAAATTAATTAACACATTCTCAACTTCTTAAGAGGAATTGGATAATAAATGGTGCAATGAATTGATGTTGAAATTATATGTTAAATTCTATTATTTCCCAAACTGACCCTATAGGCCGGTAAGTATACGTATATATCAAATGGAGTTCTATTTGTTTTCTTATGTATCATTCAAAGGTTGTTGAGACTAATTTTTAAAACTAACGAAAGATTTGTCAGGATGATAAATTAATTTGTAAAGGTTTATTGAAAGAGAAATTATTGTAGACGTAACCTTATTAGATTGCGTTTAGATGTTGAGATATGTTAAATTTTTTATTAATAGTAGTGAGTTAAGATTGTTAAATGAGTTTGGTGGGATCTACTTATGATGAGTTTAAAAGAGAAATATTTTGAGTTCTGAATTTAATTTGTGTCCTGAATGGTATTTTTTTTTATTTAGTGATTAAGAAAATATTTTTAATGATGTTATGAATTTTTTATTTTTTATAAAAATGTTTATGATGATTAAAAAATATATTAAAAAAATACTATTCGGGACCTAAATTTAGGATCCTTTTCTGTAGTTATAGCGTTACTCAATTTAAAATATGTTTAGATGTTAAGATGAGTTTAAATAAATTTATAAAAAAAATAGATATTATCATTATTTTATACTGTTCACCTGAAAGTTAAAAAGAAAATTTTCTCTTCCGGCGCCTAACAGATTTCTTTATAGAAAGTAACCGAACTTCCTCTTTATTTCTCTTTCTTCTCAAAAAGTAATGAAATCTACCGACACTCTCTTTCTCTTTAATTTATCTATTTTTCTCTCTCTTTCTCTTTAATTTATAAGACCCACTCACACTTTATTTTTCTCTCTCTTCCTCTTTATTTGCCTGACATCCTCTCCCTATTTCTCTCTCTCTTTAATTTATAATTTATGGCGGCCATTGACCCATTGACTCAAGTATGAGGAGTGAGATAAAAATTTTATATTTTATTTTAATATATAAAATATTATATTTAAGTATTATTATTATATTAAAATTAAAAAAAATTGAATTTAAATTTTAAAAAGTTAAATTATTTATTATATTTTATAAAAAAATTTAAAAAATATATAATGATAAAATGAGATGAAATGAAAATTTTATGTCTCATCCCACTTCCAAACCTACTCTTAATTCTCCATATTTAGGCACCATGTATAAATTAGTATCAAGTTTTTGTTATTAATTCAGGCCTGCGTACCACTTCATAAAAAAGATAATTTTAACTTAAAAAGATAAATTTTAAAATTTATATATTATAAATTAAATTTTATAATTTAAATTATATAGATAACGTGCTCTATATACTAATTTGAGAATTGAATAACTAAAAAAAAATATTAACAATGTGTTTCTTAAGAGCATTCTCATTGGCTTGGGCAAATGTATCTTTAAAATTTAGCCAATATCACACTTTTTTACATTTGCCTATTCTATTTAAATTCAATCTCTACATTGGATCAGCCATTCACATTCTATATAATACTAAAATATTATTATTTTAATAATTAATTAATTAAATTTATTTTTATCACATTTTATAGTTGTACCAATTAAATGTTAATAATAATTATATTCTAGTTAAATTAATATTAAAAAAATTATTATTAAATGTTAATAATTATATTCTAAATGTTAAATGTTAATTATATTCTAATTAATTTAATTTGTTTGCTTGGAGTGAGAAATTAGTATTTTAATGTTTGGTGAATCAATTTTGATTCTTCATATTTGGCCAATCACTGTAGCAGAAATCTAAATTATTTTGGAGATGCTCAATCTAATATAGAGTCTTTTTGACACAAATTATTTAAATTTTAGACATTCTTTAATTTTAAACAAGCCAATGAAAATGATATAAGTTGTACTCTTTTCTTGGAAGCATCCACGACTGCACTGAAATTTTGGCAAGGAAAAAATTATTGTCTCCTAAGTTGTACCATTCTATTTAACCGTTTGGTAAAATTATTTATTTATTTATTTTTATTTAATGATTAAAAAATTAATTTTAGATATATTAATATATTTTTTTATTTTTTAAAATATTAAAAAATATTAAAAAAATATAAATTAAAAAATTAAAAACTAACTAACAAAAGCGAGTTAGGTGGCACAGTAATCCGACTCTTTTGGGGAAAGACCGCGGGGGCCAAACATCTCTTGAATCACGATCTATTGGCCGAGAGAAGATGAGACGTGGATTACTCCCTACCCACGACTTCAGTACTTCTTTATATATATTTTCTTTTGGTTTTTATTTTTATTTGACCAATAAAAAACACGTTTCCTTTCTAACATTGTTGTCAAATAACAAACCCCAATCAATTGTTTTCAAAAGAGTCAAAAGATTAAACCCAGAGAAAAATTCTACAGACACTTCCAATATCTCAACCTAATAGAGTGCATTGCACTTCCAAAAACCACCATTAAAAAACCGTCATCTAAGATGACATCTAGGGATGTCAAATCATATTAATGGATTGTATTTATGTCGTGTTAAGATATGTATATTACACCTAATGGATCGACACGAATACGACCCGTTAAGAATTTCGTGCAAAATTTTAAATTCGAACACGACACGGTAATATAACGGATTGACACGACACGACCGGTTATGACCTATTAATGAATAAGAAATAAATTAACACGACTTGACACGACACGACCCGTTCCGTTTTAACCCGTTTACGTTAATGAGTTGAACAGACACGATACGACACGACACGACCTGTTTAACTTAATTGATTTTATATAAATATTTAAATATAAATAATATCTATAAAAAATGAAAAACTAACTACAAGTCTAAAATTACAATCCAAACAAATATGATCCACACAATTTATAATAATATTCATTATTAAAATTACATTTCAAATATAATAAACAAAACATACAATATAAATATATTAATGTTACAATCTCAAATATAATAAAAAATTAAAAACACAGATTTAAACAAATTTAGAACTTGAAGAAAGAAGTGGAGTGTCCTCCTTGCCCTTTAGGTCTAAGGGTATAAAGGTAAATTTAATTTTCTTAACGGGTCATAACAGGTTATAACAGGTCATAACGAGTTGACCCGTTAGTGACCCGTTAACCAATCATGTCTTAACGGGTCAACCCGTTTTGACCCAAATCCGTTAAGGCTAAATCTTAATCCGTTCTTATCATGTCGTGTTCGTATTGGGTTAACGGGTCGTGTCACATATTGCCACTCCTAATGGCATCCTCATTATTTGAAATGTGCAGAAGTCAAATTTTTTGTTAAAATCTCGATATATTTTTCACTTTTACACTATATTTATTGTAATTAGAGTGTTTGTTAAGAAATCACACTCATTTTCATGTATCTCGATTTACTTAGGTTAATAAAATGTTTGCTTGATTAGAAAAAAAGAAAAACTCGTTAATTTTCTTCGATTCTTGATTTGATTTAGTGCTTTTAATTTATCTTTTATCTTTTAATAATAATATAGGTATAATTATTTATATATAATATAATTATATTTTTAATTGAGAATATTTATGTGTATATATATTTCTTAGGAAAAACCTAGTCCAACCGAGAATCCTCATCAGTACCGATTGTCATACATATATATATTATATATATATATATGTATATATTAATGGTTAATGAAGTATTTTATAAATGATTTTATAAATTTATTTTTTTAAATATTTGAGAGGTTTTAAAAAAAAATTACACGTTCAGTGAGGGTGAGAATCGTCGGACGACGTAGCAGTGCTCTGTCAGAAAATATCGATAGTCCCGACTCCCAACCTGAAAAGCGGAAACGGGACAATTGTGTCGGTTTACAGAAAGGACAAAGAGCATCCAACATGAACAGCTCCCTCCCTCATTCAAGGGAGAGTTATTATTCACAACTACCACTCTTTCCCGCTATGAAAACCCCCCCTGTAACGTAACTGACTCACATGGAAGATTGAAACCATTATACACTCATTTATTCAGGCCAAGAAGTATCCACGTAGTATTGGTATAATTTAATTTAAAAAATAAATTTAAATATTATAAATATATCTTACCATTTAAATGATGTAGATGATATATTCTTGAAAATAAAATAACTCGTGTCCGGAAGTGCAATTCTCCTCATATTTATTTTATAAATAAACTTTTTTGAGGTGTCAAAATAAAGGTCTAATAACCCAAAAAATTATGAGACTAAGGGCATATTTGGACATTTGAAATTTTCATAATTTTATAAATAGAAGTGAAATGCTTTAAGTAAATATGTTTTATTAAGTTTTGAAAAAAAAAGAGAACAAATTGAATAAAAATAGTTTAAAGTTAAAAAATAATTTAAATATAATTTTTTTTAATATTATTTATGTTTTAAAATTTGTAAAAGTTATATTGATTTTTTTGTATTTAAATAATGATTAAGTAATTATTTAGATAAAAAATTAAAAATTAAAAAATATTTTATGTAGAGAATAAAATTAATTTTTTTTAAAAAATTTTAAAAATTCTCATAGCATCTAAACATGCCCTGAAAACGCTTTATTTTTATATTTTTTTTGGGGGCTGCATGGCACTTATTAAATTGAACATGCTGGAAAGCTGATTATCTCATAGCAAGAACAAATTCTTATCAACAAATGTGCATTCCTATTGGTGGAGGGGAATTGATGCTTTTTAAGTGGACCTGAAGTTGCTTCTCGTATGGTCACGTCCGTCTATGCTTTACGTTAACATTGGCTGTCAAACTTTGATCAGACTCCTTGCCCTCTTTAATAGAATCATTATTTATTTCTTTTGTATCAAAACAATGCTAAGTGGGTGTGCCATTGCGAATTCTATGTGTTTTTTATGGAGCAATTTGCTGACATTTTTTTTTTTAAACAGAGTTTTCGTATCTTGCATTTTTATTCACAAATATTTCATTCATTTTTATTTTTTTCATAATGATTAAAATTTATGATATTAATTTTCATTTATATATATATTATTAGATATTTACATAATGGAAGAGTTAATATTAATCTGGTCCAAACTAGGGATCCAAAGTATATCATCTATAAATGATAGTTACTCAAAGGAGTTGTGTAGCTTAAAACAAACCCTAGCCGACCTGATTATTAGGGAGAGATAAACCTCATATTATGAATATAAATAACATGGTAATTAGATAATTTTGATGCATTAGGGATAAGTCTTCTAATGGTTAAACATTGTGCAAAGTTAATCGGTGTATAGTACTCATCCAATATTCTCCATGCCTATATATATGGGCAACATGTAACCTTCAAATCATTTGATTGAGCATTTTTTAATTATTAAATCTCACTTATTGCAGAATTAAGTATCGGAAGTGTCACAGGCACACCGCATCGCGTACTTAATGATTTTCAGGTTAACAATCATGATCGATGGTGGGACACGTCCTTTACAGTGGCGCCATTTGTGAGATCTTGTAATCTGTGATTTCAGTTTTTCATTAGCCTTCAACGTGGTTCCCTCATACCGACTGTGACACGTTCTCAAGCAACTAGTGAACTGGAACCAATGCCAGCAGACATAGAAACACGATTAGTAGTAATTGAAGAAAAGCTGAAGATGACGTTAGACGCCATGAAAAACCTAAGGAAAGAGAACAAAGAACTAAAGCGCCACAACATTGAGCTTAGTGAAGCTACCATGCCTGGCCATAGCGAACATGGAGAAGGGGGTGTTACAATTTGGTATCAGAGTCGGTCAAGAGATTCTGCATACTTTAAAAAAAAAAAAAATCTTTCTAGAAATAATCCTAGGATAAGTTCACCTAGGATGCTCCTAGCATGCTCGAGAGTTACTAAGACGTTTCAATTTATGATAGGATTTTTATAACTCTTACCGGTTAGCATTATTAATGTTAATGGTTAGGAAGCTTGTACTGTTAAGATTGATGGTACTTCTTGTGCATAAGAAAATAGTCTTATATTTTATGGAGTTCTATGAGAAAATTAGGAATAAATTTAATGGATTTTGAAGTTATGACATAAATTTATATATGGGGTATGGTATCTCACGATGATTGATGGATTGTATTTTATGTTCTATAGGTAACGTGATTCGCACCTAGTTCCTCCCTTGCAGCCGCCAAGTTAGACTGCAACGTCTTCACCTGCTGGGTCTTTTCCTTCAGTCGAACATTCTTATGAAGAAACATTTCGTTAAGCTTCCTCTGTTATTTGTCTATGTTGGCGCGATTTTTCTTGTATTCCTCGTGCCATTTGGTCAGCTCCTCTGGGCACCGTACGCCTCAGAGAGGTCAAGATTAACTTGCCGCTTGCTTTTCTCCAAGGCTGCCAACACCTTCCCAAGTTCAGAGTAGTGCTGCTAAGAACTAGACAACTCCAGGTTGATAGAATTTAGCTCCTTCTTTAGGGCGAAGAGTTCAGAGTGAGCACAACCCCGCTCTGAGTCTAACTCCACCCATGTAAGGAAAAGCTGAGCTTTAGTGGAATCATGCTCCGACTCCAACAATCCCAACGAGAAGTTATCCCGGGCCTTCACGTCCATGGTGCGATGGAGTTCATTGCGAAGGTGTAAAATCTCGTCACGAAGAATGTCCAAGTCACTTGCCAGAGAGTGTGAGTAGCCATTTGCTTGCTCGAGTAGGGTCTCCACCTCCACACTCTCGCCCCTCCATCTCTCAAATTCCCTCTTGGCCTAGAAAGAAAAGACAAGCCTAGAGCAAACTTCATCCTCTAAGTCAACATGATCCGCCATGATCCAGGCCGCTAAATCGTCAACACCCTACAAAGATAAAAGCAGAGAAAGTAAAAAAGAAAAGAAAGAAAAAAGAGAAAAAAGACAAAGGAGTGAGAGAAGCAGAGTCAGAGGTATCCTAGAGAGAAAATTCCTTAGCTGATTAGACATGCTGTTAACGGCTTCATCTGTAGCAAGACCAAAGGAGATGGAAGCACCTCCCCATCGTACCTCACCTCTGGCCTATAGTGGAGACCAAGGGGGAAAGCCTTAGGAGACGCTACTGCTGAGCCCACTCCAATCTCAGGGGCCTTACCAAATCTCCCACGGGGCGAACAACGTTGATGTAAGCAAGTTCAACATCCCCCTAACCGATGTCCTCACTTGCGAGACCACCCAGAGGAACACCCTCCTCTAAGGGAGAGGACTCAGTGTCATCCTCAAAGGAAGAGGGAAAAGGAGAGGGGATAGAAACATGATCGCCTTCAGCCCCCATGAAGTCGAATGGAGGAGTCTCTCCCCCCGAGATAGTAGTGGGCAAAGAGTGGGGAGTTGAACTTTTACCTTCACTCTATTATTCAATTTCTTCAAAAATAAGGACGTTGCCGCCCTTCCCTATGCCCTGGACACCACGGTCACCGAGGGCACCACCTTCACTGCCCTGAGTTCCCTCGTGGGCCTTCATGTCGGCAAGGCTCAAAGAAAAGGCAGCGTCCACATCCATGTTGATCTCGCTGCTTTCCCTTGGCAAATCAGAAACTTCAAATGTAGGGAATTCAAAAGTTGGGCTAGACGCCGAATCAAGTTGTTGAGAAGGAAGATCAAAGTCAAAAGCGGTCGCCAAGTTAGAAAGGGCTTGACCCATCAAGCCCTTGACATCGTCAAGACTTGGAGAAGGTATGTGTGTTGATGAGCAATTGGGGGTAGAAGGCAGGGAACCCTGAGGTCAGTTAGCCACAGGGGAGGTGCCAATACCTGGGCCTGCAGCCCCCTCTTTGCCATAGGAGAAGGTGTATTCATAGTAGACTAGCGAGAACGCTTCCGCGAAGCCTTTGGAGAAGACTCAGAGGAAGGCTTAGCTAGGGGTAGATGGCGCCACGACCTTGTTTAGGAAGAGGCGACCCTTGACCTTAGAACTGTTAGGCATAACCAAGAAACAATCAATATTGGTGGGTGTCCAGAGATCCTCAGTCCAAAGGTCGTCCTCATGCTCACTTGCCTAGGCGGCAACCATGTCGACATAGGATTGTTCCCATTCAGATAGAGGTTCCAAAGCCTTTGTTGTCGGGAATTTTACTCCAAGTAGCTCTAATTAGGAATTCCTGGCACATAACCTCTGAATTGGAAAATTTCCGACCTATGCTAGAGACCAAGAAAAACTTCTTCATCCATTATTTGGCGTTTGAATGACAGCTCTCAAAATGAGCCAACTGTTACTTCCTAATTCGAAAGCTGCAAATGTTGCCCGAAGAGCTCCTCAAAGAATAAAACACAGGAACTCTCAGGTGGTTAAATCTGGGTATTCTTCCCTAACCGGTTCCAAAACCAAACGAAACACAATGCAAGAACAAAGAAGAACCCGCCAGTCATGAGAATGAAGCTGCGCAGGAGTCGAAGAAAGGAAATTGCAAGGGCAATAGAAAGGAAATCGCAAACCGTGGGTTAGGGCACAGACAGGAAGAACAACCTTTTCGGAGAACCCTTCTTCATCGTCGCAGCCATGGCGAGGGAGTTCCTAGAGAATTGAGTTTGGGATCCCGTAGGTGTTGCGTAGATTCATCAAGTCCCTGGTAGTGAGGGTGGAGCACCACCCAAAACCTCCAAAGTATGGGATGTCTTTAGCAAAAGAAGACTCCGGGAGGCATGGGTTTGGGATGTATTTCATTGGGTCATGAGGATGACAAATAAGCAGAGGGAAAGAAAGAAATGAGGGAGATTAGGGTCGCAGATAAAGAACTCGAGATAGTGGGCCTCAAGAACGTAAAGAAGAAATGAAGAAATCGGGAAGAAGATGAAAAATGAGGAGTGGGAAAATGAAGAGCAGGTGATAACTGCAAATCATCATTACCTGACTAAATGACGTGACTGAAAGAGAACGTGGAAACGGTTACTAGGTAACGTACTCACGTTTTTCAAGTTTAAAACTCCCTCCTCTTGATAAGTGGAAATGACGAGTAAAGTAATAAATGGACCAGCGAGGTAGTCCATAGGTGTAAAATCCCTAGCGAGGTAGTATAGGGTCTCAAACGTCCTTGACTGATTAAAGCAAGATATTTACGATTCCTTCATTGGCGAATTCTCCACGCTTTCATGCGAGAAGAATTAGAATGATAACTGGAGGATTTAACATTGGTCTGGCCCAAACTAGGGACCCAATGACTATCATCCATAAATGATATCTACTCAAAGGAGTCGTGTAGCTTAATGCAAACCCTAATCACCCTGATTATTCGGGAGGGATAAACCTCATATTATGAATATGGATAATGTGGTGATTAGATAACTTTGATACATCAGAGATAGGCCTTCTAATGGCTAAGCATTATGCAAAGTTAATCAGTTTGTAATACTCATCCAATATTCTCCATGCCTATATATAGGGGCAACATGTAACCTTCAAATCATCTAATTGAGCATTTTTGAATCATTATCTCTCACTTATTACTAATTTAAGCATCACAGGTGTCACAAGCACACTGCGCTACCTACTTAACGATTTGCAGGTTAACGATCACGATCGATAGTGAGACAAGTCCTTCACACATAGTACTTGGACTTTCTCCTCATTGGTTGTTGGCCCACGCAATGTGTGCAAATAATTACTTGACTATCATGCATTATTTGACAAAATTTTTATCAAAAAAGTTCTAAAATGCAAGAATATTATTATAATATTGAAAAATGACCATTTTTATATTTCAACAAAGATAAAAAAAAACCAGTGAAAATACAAAAATTTCAAAAGTATAAAGGCTAAGAGGCAAATAGAACAAAGGGATATAGGTAAAGGAGAAGTCCATAATTACAATAAGATAAATAGTTCTTTTTTCGAAAGAATAATTACAAAATGATAAAGGAGTGAAGTAGTAAGAAAGAAAAAGAGACAAGTACTAATGGAAAATCAATAACCATGATAAGATAAAACAGAAATCATTTTTTCTTGAATTAATAATTATAAATGGAATGAAACCTTTCGTCTTAATTTTCTTTCTAAATCTTAACCACAAAAAATCGAGTGGGTTAATTGTGATAATAAGAATAATACAATAAAGTGTCTTTTTAATATGTGAATGGTTAAGATAAGCTAATACAATAAAACAAAACAAAACGATTGCTTTATGTAATTACAAAGAAGATATTTATGAATTAAAAATAGAAAATTGCATGACTTAAAAAATGAGAAATGATTTTTACATTCTTAAGATGGGCAAGTCTTGCATTTCCTTTGAAAAAAATGGATAAAATATGAGGCCTACATAAAAAAATTATTTTTTAACTGTGTACTCTACGTTTTTTTGAAAAGGCGTGCATGTGATTTGAATACCGTAAAATTGTATCTAGCATTATTGTTAAAAGAAAAAGTCTATTCATCACCATCACAACAAACATAATTTTTAAAATTTTTTTCTTTTACCAAATGTGTAGTGTATTAATAATGAGTAAAAGAACTCAAGTAATTTAAGAAGAATAAAACAAAAAATTAAAAAAAATTAAAAGATAAATATAAGTGTGACGTATGAAGATGATAAATATATAAGCTCTTATTAAAAATATATATATTAAAAAGAAATAGCAGATAAAAAAATTTGGAGTTAATTACACTTTACTCCTTCAAACTTTCACTCAATTCACAATGTACCTCCGAAACTAATAATTGCATCAAAGTGAACTCTTGAACTTTCAAAACTTCCCAATCTCTCCCTTCCGTTTACTAGTAACGTCAAATCTAATGAAAATTCACTGTAATGATGTTATTTTTATCTAATTTATTATCATTGACTATATAAAATAGAAAATAATATATGCTATCAATCAATAATAAATCATTAATTATTAACTATATATAAAATTATTTTATACCTAAATTGCAAGCAAGTATGAATAATCTATGTACACAATGAAATTATTTGATATTCATTAACTATATATAAATTAATAAAAAAAATTATTTAATGATTTATGATTTATTATTAATTGATAGCATATATTATTTTATATTTTATATAATCAATGATAATAAATTAGATAAAAATTAAATCTTTAAAGTGAATGTTATGCACATGAGCAGTATGTGCAGTGAATTTCTAGTAGACGGAATGAGAGATTGAGAAGTTTTGAAAGTTCTAGAGTCTACTTCGATGTAATTATTAGTTTTAGAAGTACATTATAAATTGATTGAAAATTCAAAGTGACAAAATGTAATTAACCTAAAGATTTGTTTCAATATCATTTCACGGAGTCAAATCAGATGGGAGTGGATTTTCCGGTGATGATCAAAATTTAAAAGAATATATAGTCTCGTTTATTTTTATAGATGAGATGAGTTGAAATTAAAATAAAATATTATTAAAATATATTTTTTTAATATTATTTTTATTTTAAAATTTAAAAATTTTGAATAATTTATTTTATTTTATATAAAATTTTTAAAAAAATTATAATAATTAAATAAAATGAGTTAAATTAAAAAAAAAAAAACAATTGAGAGGAATTATAAACATAAACTCTAGAATATTGGGAAGCCGCCATCAAATATAGTAAAAGCATAATAATGGCGTTGCCTACTATTATTATTATTATTATTATTATTATTATTATTTTAATAAAACTTCCGTTTCATTTCATTTCATCGTATTGTTCTATGGTGTTGTCTATTAGGTAAGTTTATTTCAATTCATTTTTATTTATTATTATAATTTTTTTAAATTCTAACTTAAAACATAATAAATAATTTAATTTTTTTAAATTTTAAAATAATAATAATATTAAAAAATAATATTTTAATAATATTTTATCATCTCAACTCAATTCAACTCATCTCAACAGAACACCCAGCTTAGAATGCAGCGTATCTTAGCATTTTTCTTTGGCGCCACTGATAAGCCTTGACAGAGAAACATGGAAATATAGACAGCATCAGTTGAAGACTTGACGGCCCCCCCGATGGCGAAAGCCAGTGGAAGGAGGTTTTGTCGAAGGACCCACAGTGGACCGGTGGGGCTGATGTCTTTCTTCCTTCTCAATTCTGCGTTCATGCTATTAAAATGTAAATTTGCAACCCCTTTTTGGATATCCTTTTGTTCCTCATAAATTTTCTCTCCTAAAACGTGATTCTCATTTTCACTATGTGGGACTTGTTTCCACGAAAAAAAAAAACAAAGAAATCAAAGTCAATGCTGTTCTTCGCTTGTTCTTTCCTTTATTTTCCCCAAGCAAGCACGTCCGTCTTTTGTTTCAGTTTTGGTGACGTATTCTCTGGCAGCTGGCCCTTTGAAAATTCCAAATTTGGGGGGATGAAATTTCTAGGTTGCCAGTTTTCCACACTCACTAGTTTTGTTCTGTTAAATTTTTCACAAGTTCTTTTCAGACACAGGACTGGGTCGCTCACTGATCATGAAGTTCTGGTTGGGTGCTTTTAGTTTGCGGGGCACCCTTTATTTCTTGGGAGAGATTCTTCATTCATCTCATCTGAGTACTTATCAAATTGTACTTTTAACCCCTATTATCCAGATTTTGAAGCATGTTTGGTCGTAATTAGAGAAAAGTTTTAGTCTATATTGTGAAGAATTGGGGTGGCGGTTTTCTCTGGTTTTAAACATGAAACACTTTGTGCTTCCACCTGTGATGGTTTTCATATGGATATTCCTTACTGTTTCTGTGCACTCCCAAAGTCCTGCTGTTGTGAACATCGGTGCAATTTTTACTTACAATTCGGTTATTGGTAGAGCCGCCAAGATAGCGATGGAAGCAGCAGTGTCTGATGTCAATGCGGATCCGACAATTCTCAACGGTACAGAGCTGAAGTTGCTCACGGATGATGCAAAATGCAGTGTCTTCTTGGGGGCCGTTGGGGGTACGAACGAATTGTTCATTTTATATTTAATTTGAAACATAATAGAGGTCGTTGTGTGAGGGAAATAAGTTAGAGCTCTTAAAATGAATAACTTTCTCTCTTTTTGGTTAGTAGGGAGTCTGATAAGAACTGTGATGATGCAAAGGCTATCAACTAAGGTTGTAAGCTTTTGGGTGATTTCTAATATCACTTTACCACGATTACTTGTCAAAAGAAAAATCACTGACCATAATTTTAACTTGTGAGTTTGAATTTCTGCCAAAATTTATAGTTACGGGTTTTCTTAATCTACTAATATTAGAATTTCAGTTTATTTTTTCTTTATATATAATTGCATAATTTTATTTAAATCTCCTGTTTTGACATCGTTCATCTGAAAACGAGTTTTCCCCTTCATATAAGCTCTTAATGAACTTTTCCAGTCTCTCTGACCTCTATATTCTGAAAACAGCCAATTTCCTCCTCTTAGTAGTATTCTTGACCAGTCTATCAGGATCAACTTTGTTTATTACATGGTAATATCTGGTTTTTTCCCCTACTGAAATATGCTATTTTAAGTTCTAAATTCAGAAATGGAGTTCCTGTTACCTAAATAATATTGGTTGCTTCCTTTTTCTGGGCAGCTTTTCAGGTACTTCAGAAAGGGGTAGTGGCCATAATTGGTCCACAGTCCTCTGCTATAGCTCATATGATCTCTGAGATTGCTAATGGTCTCCAAGTGCCCCTTATTTCGTATGCTGCCACTGATCCAACGCTCTCTGCCCTCCAATTTCCATTCTTTTTTCGAACTACACAAAGTGATTCGTACCAAATGGCTGCTATGGCCGACTTAATTGACTTTTATGGATGGAAAGAGGTCATTGCCATCTTTGTGGATGATGATTATGGGAGAAATGGGATATCTGCTTTAGGTGGTGAACTTGGCAAGAGAGCATTGACGATTGCTCAAAAGTTTCCTTTGCCCATCCATTTTGATCTGAACGACATTACTGATACACTCAATAAATCTAAATTGCTCAGTTCTCGTGTTTATGTCGTTCATCTCAATCCTGACCCCAAAATGAGATTCTTCACTATAGCTCAAAAACTACAAATGATGACCAGCAACTACGTGTGGCTTGCAACGGATTGGCTTTCTACTACCTTAGATTCATCCTCTCCATTGAGTAAAACTTCACTCCATATCCTCCAAGGGGTAGTTGGGTTTCGTCAACATACTCCAGATTCCAGCCGGAAGAGGGCTTTTGCGTCTCGATGGAGAAAAATGGTAGATGAGGGTTCAGCAAGTTCTGAGCTGAATACGTATGGACTCTGTGCTTATGACACGGTATGGACAGTTGCACATTCAATTGATAAGTTTGTAAAAGAACACAGAAAGATCACATTCTCTTTTGACGATGGGTTACTCAAAATGAACTTAACTAAACTTCAGCTGAGCAAGCTCAGAGTCTTTGATGGTGGATCTCTTCTCCGTAGGACATTATTGGAGACAAACTTCACTGGTTTAACTGGTCAAGTCCAATTTAATAAAGAGGATCGAAACATGGTGAGTGGTAGTTATGATGTCATTAATATTGACCAGATGGCAGTTCAATGGGTTGGTTATTGGTCCAACTCCTCAGGCTTTTCAATTTTAGCCCCAGAAAATCTGAAAAGTGAAAAAAATAGTAATTCCCACCTAGATCAGAAGCTTAAAAAGGTTACTTGGCCTGGTGGTAGTACAGAAAGGCCACGCGGGTGGGTGATTGCAGATGATGAGAGACCGTTGAGAATTGGAGTGCCATACAGAGCAAGTTTTGTTGAATTTGCTACTAAGCTGAATAACAGCCATAAAATGCAAGGATACTGCATTGATGTGTTCCTTGAAGCACGGAAATTAGTTCCATATGATGTTCCTTACATATTTGAGCCGTTTGGGGATGGCCACTCCAATCCCAATTACAATGATCTTGTACAGAAGGTCAACGATGAGGTACGTAAAACATATTGTTCCATAACCGGTAAAAAACGAAAGAACTAACATGTAACTATGCCTTGTTTGGTAAAAAGATGACCTGAAAGCGCATGGTAGATGTGCTCACACATGATTTACAAGGCTTCCTAGAAGATCCTAGAAGATCCTAATATCTAAACGTTAGCAATGAATTCAACTTGATGACATTAAACTTGTCTTTTACACCTTGTGAAATGGAGGAGCAGAGTATTAACAGTTACATGCTAAACAATAATCAT
This sequence comes from Juglans regia, assembly GCF_001411555.2. Classification (NCBI taxonomy): domain Eukaryota; kingdom Viridiplantae; phylum Streptophyta; class Magnoliopsida; order Fagales; family Juglandaceae; genus Juglans; species Juglans regia. The sequence goes on from NC_049910.1 coordinate 12,903,184, forward strand.
TTTCTGTTAGCTGTGATGTGGGTGAGATCCACACACTGGTGGTTCTCGCTTTGAATCTTGATTGTTACATGGGGTGCATCTGTTAGCAGAGTGAGATCCATTAGGCACAAGAAATTTATTAGGTACACCTTGTTTATTACTGAACATTTGGTGTCAGGTGTTCGATGCTGCCGTTGGGGACATTGCAATTGTGACAAACAGGACAAAGATTGTGGACTTTTCACAGCCGTATGCTACTACTGGTCTTGTCATAGTGGCTCCAGTCCACAATTCAAAATCAAGTGCTTGGGTGTTTCTCAAACCATTTTCAGTAGAAATGTGGTGTGTGGTAGCAGCATCGTTTATAATGATTGCAGTAGTTATTTGGATTCTTGAGCATCGAGTCAACGATGATTTCAGGGGTCCCCCTAAGAGGCAGCTTGTTACAATGTTTCTGTAAGCATATTCAAGTTTGAAAATGAGTTGCTTTATAGCTTTTTCTATAAATTTATTTTTGCAATATGTGGCATGAGAACATCATTTTTGTTATACTTTTTTTTCGGTTAACCCTTTGATATTGCATTACCTTAATCCAATATACCATCTAAAGACCTAATATATGTGACTCTAACCTTATTCAATCAATTCATGTTGCAGGTTCAGCTTCTCGACATTGTTTAAGACAAATCGTAAGGAAACTGCTGACTTTTACTACTTTTAATTTCTAAATTTTCATTCTTTCTTACAGCCAAGTATCTATCATTAAAAAGGGCGGTGGGCTTAAGGGCACCTTTATGCTTGATACATCATGTCATTAAAACCTGTAGCTGGAGTGCTACCTCAGTTCGATGAATGAACGAAATCCTGGTTTTATCATCAATTATACGACTTAGATAACTTTTTTTAATAAGTGATTATACGACTTAGATAACTACTTACTAAACAGTGAATCATACCAACTTTTGCAGGTGCAAATGAAAGAAAGATGTGATATTTCTGAACTTATTACTTATTGGCGATTCTCTTTCATGTTACATACCCCTAAGTCAGTAAAAAACTATATCTGATAGGCTTCTAAGTCCAGTAAAGAAATGGAAGAAAAGAGCTCTTACATGTTTTTTTTTTTAATATTTTCTCTTTGTTTATTTATAGTACTGAAATTTCGCAATTTTTAGAGGCAACATTAATTTTGAATTTGACAAGTTTTTACTGCATTATTTTAAACAGAGGAAAACACAGTGAGCCCACTTGGACGGATGGTGATGGTGGTTTGGCTATTCTTATTGATGGTGCTCACAGCAAGCTATACAGCAAGCTTAACTTCGATTCTTACAGTTCAGCAGCTTTCATCACCCATCACAGGAATTGATAGCTTGGTTGCAAGTAACTGGCCCATTGGGTACCAAGTAGGTTCGTTTTCTTATAGCTATCTGGTCGACAGTCTTTACATAGCTAGGTCAAGACTCATTGCTCTGGGATCCCCAGAAGAATTTGAGAGAGCACTTCGACAAGGACCAACTAATGGAGGGGTGGCAGCTATTATAGATGAACTTACATATGTGGAGTTATTTCTGTCGAAGCAATCTGAATTTGGGATTATTGGGCAACCTTTTACCAAGAGTGGATGGGGATTTGTGAGTAGATTTTGCCTACAATCAAATGCATGCATACATATGTACATAGTCCATGAATGACATATTCATAATGCATGAGATATATACGTGCTTTTTTTTTCTTTATGGCTTTCTTTTAATGAAACATATTACATCTTTTCTGCATCTCTCTCTCTCTCTCTCTCTCCTTTCTTCGTATATGTGCGAGCTGTAACATCTCTTGTTATGATGATTTTTACATGGGTTTTCTCATAAACTTTGTTCACTACCATAAACTAGGCTTTCAAGAGAGGTTCCCCACTCGCTGTTGACATTTCTACTGCAATCTTGAAGCTTTCCGAGAATGGAGAGCTTCAGAGGATCCGTGAAAGGTGGTTCTGTAAGACGGGTTGTCCAGGAGAGGGGAAACGGCATGCTGAGCCTAACCAACTCCACTTGGTCAGCTTTTGGGGTCTTTATTTATTATGTGGTATCTTCACTCTAGGTGCCCTTCTGGTGTTTCTTCTACGAATGATTTGGCAATTCGCGCATTACAAGCAACAGCAGAGGGAGTCTTCTCATTCATCCTCAGTGTCATCAAAGGCACACTGTTCCCACGTCATTTCCAGTTTTATTAACTTCATTGATGAGAAGGAAGAAGCTATCAAGAAAATGTTTCATCATGAAAATCGTCAAGATCAGATTTAGGTAATTGATATGCAATATAGGTTGTGAGAGGACTTCAGGGGCTACACCAGTTTAATTAGAGTAGGTTTTCTGATATTGAAAAAGGATAGGTTTTTGAGTTGACTCACTTACTACATTACAGCCAAACTACATAGAGCATGTACATATCTCTTTCCCTTGTATAGCAATAAAAACATGATGGTACTTTTCTAAATGCCTAAAATGGCACATGATCAGTGTCTTGATTCAAATGCACTGTCATTATGGAATCTTGCTTGATTGGTTCTTTTGTTCTGGCATACTGCTTAGGGAAGATGGGTTCTTCTTATTGCTATTTGGTTGTAGCTTCTTCTGCTAAAACACACGAGTTCAATTTTTGTTCAGGATCCTTTGGACCTTAAAAAAAAAAAAAAATGCAAAGCTCGAGAGATTGTGACAATAAAAATCATATTGATAATTGATGTCTCTGGCAGTACTTCCCGAATCTTAGCTTGACTTCTCCATGCCCTGTGGTCCTCTTGATTGCACAGATGCTAGGGTTTCGTTTGGATTAAGAAATTATTTTATTTTATTATTATAATTTTTTTAATTTTTTAAATAAAATAAAAAAAAATAATTTAAATTTTTTCAAATTTTAAAATAATAAAAATATTAAAAAATAATATTTTATTTAATTTTTAACTTATATATAAAATTATTTCATCTTACCTCATTATCTATTCGATTTGAATAAGATACCACAAGTCATATTCAAATTTGAGTTCCCCTCCTAACCTATCCTTGCAAACTTATGCACTGTTCATTGAGGACCTAAGGGATAGGCCGCAGGGTACCATCTAAGAAAGGTTGTCAGTAGCAATCTTTGCATTTATAGAAATATTTTGGATTTCGAAAATGGTCCGAATTTGTGTTTCGAATTATTATTATTTATTTATTTAATAATTAAAGAAGTGTTTTTTTATGATATTATAAATTTTTTTATTTTTTTAAATATTTATGATGATTAAAAAAATACATAAAAAATAAAAAAAAAATAAATAAATAAAATATACTGTTCGGGATCCTTGACCCATTTTCGTGAAGATAGCAATGCTCTATTTTAGTAGGTTGAAAGGACTTCCTTATATGACATGAGGTAGAAAATGTGTTGGTCATTTTTCATCCTTAAATGCAAGAGCATTGCTACGTTATATAAGGAAGTCCTTTCAACCTACTAAAATATCTGTGAACAAAGAAAGACAAGCGTCAGCCCCTAAAACTGCATGTCATTTTTCTTTTTTAATCTTTTTGGGCAAGTCAATTTTGCATTATGGTATTGTGGGCCATGTAGTCTTTGAATCTTTTGGCATTTGTTCAAAAGATGCCTGCAATATTGATTTCTGCTTTTCTCATTAGTATGGACTCCGATTTTTGGAAGTGAAAAATGAGATGGAAATGGGATCCCAACAACCATGTTGGAAAAGCAAACCCAGCCATAATAGAATCTTTTTCTTTTCTTTTTTTTGATAGAAAACACTTCATTGGCATAACACCTTGGGAATCTACTATGGACCAAGCATGTCTTGCAAGACAATGGGTAGCCTCATTTGTGAATCTGTTGCTATGCTGAATATTGCATTGAGAAAAAGTTTGCATCAAATCTTTTACATCTGCTACCACAGATCGTATAGCTGCATTGGATCCCGATGATCTGTTAACCTCCTCTACTAGGAACAAACAATCACTTTCGATAATCAGCTTAGAGATACCCAAACTTATGCACAATTGAAGTCCTCTCAATAATGCCACAACTTCAACTTGTTCTGGCTCCAAAAAAACTATTTCCACTCTACTAGCTGCCATAAGAACTTCTCCCATATGGTTCCTCAGAACAACACCCATGCTAGCTTTGTTTAAATCAAAGAAAAGAGCCCCATCAATATTTAGCTTAAGAGAGTCTTCTGGAGGTGGTGACCATCTGTAAACTAGGTTTTTAGAAAGATGACACCCCAAATGATGCCTAACCACAATACTATGCAACTTCTTTGTAATAGCAAACCCAATAACTTGCTGAGGTGGTAAAGCAATCTGCTCATGAACCATCTTGTTCCTTCTAAACCAAAAAGCCCAAACCATCTAGAAGAAATCAGCCACTTCCTCAGTAGAGCCTTTGAATAGAATATCCATTGTAGTAGTGAGAAAAGAGTTGATTTGGCCTTCATTTTGAAAAATAGAAAACCTACGCATTAAAAATTCATGGATGGAAGGGCATAAAAGCAACACATGCCTCAAATCCTTAATTGGATGTTGACAAAAACAGCATTGCCCCTCAATATCCAGTTTCCTCTTAATCAGATTGGCCTTAGTAGGTAAATTGTCTTTATAAGCCCTCCAAGCAAAAACCTTAACCTTATAAGGGACTTTTAGCTTCCATAGAGTAGTCCATAATTTTTTCATCAAAGCCCCATTAGAGGACTCCCCATGTTCAGTTTCCAAGCAAGTTTTGAAAAATCTATAAGCACTTCTGACAGAAAATGATCCTGACTTCTCATGTTACCACATCCAATGATCTATAGCTCCAGTATGACTAAGATGCAATCTGATAATAGCATTCACAATGTTTGGATTGAAGAGAGATCTAACTTTAGCAATGTCCCACCACTTAGTACTTGGATCAGTAAGAGATAAAACTTGATTGTCCAATTGACAAAGTTGCTTACTACTCTGCTCAGTTCCCAACTCTTGTCTCAAATTTCGAAATCCAGGTATCCAAACATCATTCAAAATATGGATTAAACTTCCATCTCCCACATTCCATCTGCCACCTTGCACTAGCAGGCTCTTTGCTTCCCAAATACCCCTCCAAGCATAGGAGGGATTTCTTCCAAGAGAAGCTGTCAACAGGTTCCCATCAGAAAAATATCTAGCAGCATACATCTTGTGGAATAAGCTCTCCTTTTCTTGTAATAACCTCCAAGCTTGCTTAGCCAACAATGCCATATTGAAAACCTCTAGCTCCTTGAATCCCATACCTCCCACAAATTTTGAACTACACAGCTTCTTCCAGCTTATCCAATTTACCTTTCTCCTCTCCTCCTTCTTTTGACCCCACCAATACCTTGCCATCATACCCTTTATTTTAGAACAAAGTTTTGGAGGCAGCTTAAAGCAACTCATGTCATAAGATGGAATTGCCATAGCTACTGCTTTAAGTAGGGTTTTGCCTACCCCCTTGAGAGAACATATTCCCTTTCTATCCTTTCAACTTGAGCCAAACTTTATGCTTAATTCCTTTAAATGCCCTTGATTTTGACCTACCCACCACAGGGGGCAACCCAAGGTACTTATCATAGTGCTGCACTTGAGTTGAGCACCACAGATTCATAATAGTCTGCTTGTTATTCTGTTCTACATTGGCACTAAAGACCATTGCTATTTAAATAGAATCTATTTCTGTAGTCTTCAGTTTCCTATCCTTTTTCCCATGCTCCAGTCTCTTTCAGAAGACGTGTCGTGTTGAAAATGAGTCAAATTAGACCTTGCTTTTCCACATAAACTTCTTACTTCTTACCTTACCGAACTGAACGAAGAATTTGGACAGAGGCTATACCAAAGTTTTAGGTTAGGTTTGGACTGAGTTTTAAATAAAATGAATTGACGTAAAAATTAAAAATAAAATAAAATATTATTTTTTAATATCATTATTATTTTAAAAATTAAAAAAATTAAATTATTTATTATAATTTGTGTGAAAAGTTAAAAAAATTATAATACTTAAATTAGATGAGATGACTTGAAATCATCTTTATATCCAAACCTAAAAGTCATGGAAAAAGCCATTGAGATTTTTTTTATGCATTTTTTTAAATTCTTTTAAACATTTAAAAAAATCACATCATCATTAAAAAATATTTATTTAATTATTAAAAAAAAAAAGACAATCGAGGCTCATTGTTGGGACCCCAAGTATCTAGGTCCTATACGTTTACTGTTTAGATGAATGCTCACGTGGCACTATCTGATCATATTAAAAGAACAAAAATAGATCGTGCACTTATTTTTTTCTCAATAATAAGGGATCTTCTCTTTGGATCTATTTCTCAATTTTGTATTTTTATTAATAGTAATGATTATAAAACAAGGTCTATCAATTGTAGTATGCATGTGATATTTCTTTGGCACAATTGAATAGAAATGAAATTATGATTTTAGAAATGAGGGAGATTGATCGAAACTTTTGACAACATTATTATTTTTAATTAACTTTTTTAATGAACTGATGAATGGTACATTTTAGGAGTTTGTTAAGAAATTTGATAATTATTTTGTAGTCAGTGAATCATTCTGCACATGTTTATTATCATGATAACAAATTAATATTAATGGTGATAATATGCAAATAAATGAGTTCTACGTTCTATTTTTTTTTTAATATGACATGATCGACAACGTTGCTAGGTCTAGCGGTCCATTTTAGCATTAAACTTAGATGGTCGGGTAACAACATCCTGAAAAAAATATCATCCCTTTCAGTCACTCTTGATTTAAATAATGAGTTATGCTACTTACAAGTTAGTATATAAATTCTCTTTTTTTCAATAATTATTGTAATTTTTTTAAATAAAATTTAAAATAGCAATATTTTTTTACTCATTAATGATGTGTTTTTTTTTTATAAACCGGATCATAACCCTTCATTAAGAGAGGACTTACAAAGTTGACCTGAAAAACAAGCCAATTACAATCATTAATAACAACCCAATACACTTTCGTGACTGACATGGTCTAGTCCAGACGATAAATCTCTAAAGACCTAGGTCAAGAGAAGCTACCACCTCTGTTCACGACAGAGGTTACATTAATGATGTGTTTGGTACCTTAGTAAATAAGTTTGCAAACATATCTTTTCAACACAAACAATGTGAAGCCTACGGCCAATATAACCCCTTTCTTTCATCCTTTTCTTTTTCAAACTCTATTTTGGCATCGATTTTCTCATTATGTATAACAAAGAAGATGTGAGTAATATATATAATGCTTTGGATATTCCCTCTTAAACGGTGTAGGCAATTTATTTAGGTAGATATAGTACTTTTATATATAATTCCATGGAATGAAGAATGTGTAAGAGGATTCCCCAGTCCCAACAAGCCTAAGAATGGAAACTAAGGGAACAAAAACCAAAGGCTCAGCCCAGAACAAGTAAAGTTTCCTACCCGGTCCATGGGTAAGCTCTTCTAGACGCAACCTGCATGAGGGAACGTGCTGTAGGGGATGAGACTTGCCGACCTAAAGACCTCTCGAATAGTGTCAAGCTCTTGAGTGCTTGTCCGTGTAGTGGACATAATGTACGAGGGAGCCTTAATCCTCTAACAAGAGGGGCATCAACGGACCACCAAGTACGCTAGTGGGGTGAGGAAAATCGAAGAACCACGCCACATGATTACGCCCAAAGAATAATGCGGTAGTTGTAGCACAGTTTTGGGATGTCGATTCCACAGAGAGACAAATTAAAAGAGTTGTAAAAGGAACAAAGAAATTAAAGCAATATATTAAATGATTAATGTAGAACAAATATTAATTTTAAATGCAAATTTAAGTGAAGCAAAGTGACTACGGAAAAAGTACTCAAGTTTGACAAATAATAAAGCATCGGGAATCCCTTGCACAAGTCTGATATTTTAATTATTCTTAATTCATTGAATAACTCAATTGGGAACGCAATTCTCAAAATTTCCAACAAGAAGGTATAGTTTTATAAACCAAGATTAAACCAAATGTAACCCTTTGAAAAATCACTCACCACTTTTAAAATACGTAAATTATTATCACTATTAAGAAAATCTAACGATGACAATATACTCAGGAAGTGATATTGCAGCAAAGAATTAAATCAATATAGAAAAATAATTGATCCAAACATAATCAAAGAGCTAATCCATGTAATAGAAAAAGCATGATTGAATCCATAAATATAATAAATTCTATGATTATTTGGAGAAGAAAACATTAACAATGAATTGAGAATGATAAAATAAAAGAGTTTTAGTAATTAAAAATCAAATACATAAATAAAAAATAAATTAAAAATACCATCTAATGTGCAAGTTCATTCATATCCCTACTTGAGAATTTAGTTATCTATAAATATAATGAACAACAAAAATCTCAAGAGAAAAATAAAGCAAACGACATCCATGGAAATTAATTTTAGATCTTTCTTCTTCAAACTGAGCCGTCTCCCCTCTATCCACACCCAATTTCGTGCTAATGAAATATTTATATAGGGTAGGAAAGAAACCCTAATATCTTTCATATTCCTGCATACAAAATCGTCTAAATTTTAGGACTCAAATTGGCAGCCATGTACGCGCTTTAGAAGTTCAAATTTGGAAATCTTTATTAAAGAGAACTTTGTAGCCCTTTAAGATAGATTTCCAATACATCAATAATCACATCAATCCAATATTTGAACGGAAAGTTATGATCAAAATACTAAAGTATGTACATGCTGTGTCTTCTAGCGAATTTCAAACTGACTTTTTCTCTTGATCCGAATTACTCTCAAACCCCATCATTATCCTTATTTGAAGAGTCATACATTCGTTGAAAGTTCTTATGTTGTTCCAACATCTTGCCTAGTTGAAAGTCCTTTGAATTTGACTGGGTTTTGACTTGCTCTTTTATAGGCACTGGAATTAATCATAAAAATATGCTTAGGAGTATCCCAAAGTAAATAGAAATTCAATTCAAGAATTCACATTAATTCCTATGATTTCTGTTTACATTTTAGTATTTTAGTCCAATAATAGGGTATTTAAGTACACTTTCGCGCACTCATCACCGCATTAATGGCATGACTATCTGAGTTACACGCCACATTAATGACACTGTCGTAAAGCCGCGCCTCATTAACGGACTCTGACAAAAGGAACAGGACGAAGGACACAGACTCCATAGGGGCAGACATAATCTATTCGCCCATATGGTATAAATAGCAAGTTTCAAATACGAGAAAACTCTCTGATCAATAGACTATCTCACATATTTACAAACTTCTAACAGAACTTACCAATTTTGGCATTAGAGACTCCCCAGCCCCAAAGCCGCCCTCTCCAAGTTGCCTCTTTTCCTATCATATGAGTTGCTGAGACCTGGCCCAAAAGCATGCCAAATACGACGTTAACAATGGCGTCATTTGTGGGATCCGTATAAATCTTACGTGTATTTACATGCCTGCGACAACCCATTCCGGACAACTTAGAAGAGACAAAGGGGAAGCTATGGAAGCAAGACTGAAAAACATGGATGAGGGGAACCCATTTCGAAAAACTCAAAAAACCTCAACAGGTGTAGGATGAGGAAGTAAAGCCAAGCGATAGTGAGCACATGGAGTCTCGTAACACACATGCTAGTGCAAATAGGGAGGTGGAGCAAAAGAACTTGCAGGATGAGCTCCGTAGTCTTAAAGGAAAGTATGAGATTGCAAGGAAGGTGAGTACGTCATCATTGGTGGACCAACTACTCACGAGCACCGATCTACCTTACACGGAGGAGGCAATGGCTATGCTCTTACCACCAAAGTTCAGGATCCCGGCCATGGAAATGTACGACAAAGGAAGGGACTCTCTTGAGCACTTAGAAAATTTCAGGGCTCACATGACGCTGCATGGCTTCCCGGGCCAAGTGGCATGCAGAGCATTCTCGCTGACCCTGAAAGGGTCAGCACGAGTATGATTCAGGTCTCTGGTGCCCAAATTCGGAGACAGTTTTGGCGAGCTAGCCAGACTGTTTTTGATTCAATTCATGTCTAGTCGAAGGAGGCGTCGCCCAGTGGCGTACCTCATCACCATCAAACAGGGGGTGGATGAGGGCCTAAAGTCCTACCTAGCTTGGTTCAACAAGGAGCACATGACCACTGACAACCAAGAGGAGAAAATAACCTTGGCGACGTTTCTAGGAGGGGTTTGACCGTGATCCCAATTTATGGCTGAATTGGCAAGGAGGACTCCCGTGACACTGTGGGAGTTCATAGATTAGGTCGACAACTTCATCAATGCTAAAGACACTCTTCGGGCCCTGATGGAGCTGAGAAAGAAGCAGTTGGAGAGAGCAGAGAGGAAGGCGAAGGCCCTGGCTAAGGCCAAGACCCACGAGAAGTCGGAGAAAGGTTCCCAAGATAAGAAGAAGGAGGAAGCCCCCAACGAGTTGACCAGGACCACAGTTCGACCGGCCTACATTTACCATCCACGAGGCCGACACTCCTACCACCTGTGAAGAGGATGACCGGGGTATTGCACGTTGCTACTGCACATACCACAAGTCCACCTTGCATAACATAGAGAATTGCTTCTCCCAGCATGGGAGAAGGGAGCATGCAGAGTGGACAAGGCAACGCTATCCCCCGACCTGGGGACTAGAGTAAGAAAGAATGGGAAGGTCGAGGGAAATGAGCATGGACTGAGTCAACCAGCGTAGGAGGGAAGACAGCCCCCGGCGATGACCACTAGCGCAGGGGCTGCAGCAAGATTGTCCTCATTCGTCACCATAGGGGGACCTCCACTCAAAGAAACCTGAACCATGGCGAGAGGATTCGCAGGTGGGGGTGTTTCCTCCTCAAGGAGAAAAGAACACACCAGGCTGGCTCGGTACCACCAGATGTACTTGGTCGAGTACCATCCGGTCAAGCATCAAAGGGGTGAACCTACCCCAATAATCTACTGCACAGAGGCCGGCGAAGAGGGGGTCTTGTACCCTTATGACGATGCGCTAGTGGTGACTATGCTGGTCGCCAACTTCACCACCCGCAGAATCCTTATTGACAACGGGAGTTCTATGAAAATTCTGCTTTGGGAGGCCTTCGTCAAGATAGGGATAGATGTCGCCCGGCTGCATCTGGCCCCCATGTCATTGAAGGGCTTCTTCAGGAGTATGGTTTAGCCTATGGGAACCATCATGGTGTCAACCCTCGTTGGCCGAGCCTCTTGCACGGCCTCGGTCATGGTCGAATTCTTGGTTGTGAGGACCCCGTCATCGTACAACTCCATCATCAGAAGGCTCACCCTCAACAGCTTGCAGGCCGTTACATCAAGATGAAGTTCCCAACTCCCTGCGGCGTGGGAGAAATTCAAGGTGAAGAGGTCTTGGAAAGAGAATGTTACGTCCAAGAACTGAAACAGAAGGGTGATATGACTACCCCGAACGACACCTCCAGGAAAGGCTAGGCCATGCACTGCATGGAGGGCCCTGGTAGGCCTTAGTCTGCAACTCGCCCTGTTGAGCTCGAGGGGGAGTGAAAGGGTGCATGATCCCTGAGACAATGGTAAACAAATGAAAGCTCTCTGGTCGAAGGCTCTGTTTCCCTTTATTTTGTAATGCATCGTTTAAATTATTGTAAATTTTTGCTATTTCTAGAAAAATGTGATTTTCCAGGATAGTACAACACGTCTACTTCTAACTTCCGTGTTATCAACAAAACGCCAACAAGACAATCTACGATTAATAAAATCTGCAACGAAAAAATCATCACTAAATTAATATTTGCCTTCCCTACGATGTCAGCAGGCTGGAGCGGGTCCAGTCCTAAACTGTCCGAACAACGTACCTCCCTCGAGGTCAAAGGGAAGGGCAAGACCGAAGGCCACTCTATCCCTCTTGTGATGGAGAGTGGGTCTTGCCCCTCTGGTAGCCCGAATAACTTACCCTGACCCCATTGCAACGAAGAGTGGACCAGCCACATCGTTGTCCAAATAAATTACCTCCCCCGCCAGATATCAAAGGGAAAGATAGGCCAAAATGTTGTCTTATCCCTCCTGTGGAGGAGTGCGGGTCAACCCTTGGCGACCCGAAGACGAAAGCTTACCTTCCTTGCGAGCATCAATAGGCAGGTGCGGGTCTAGTCTCAAACTACTTGAACAACGTACCCCATGCGGGACCAAATGGGAGAACTAGGTCGAAGGCTGTTCTACCCCTCCCACGATGAAGAATGGGTCATACCCCCCGGCGGCCCGAACATTTACCCTAACTCCTATCGCGGCGAAGAGCGTTAACAGGCGGGTATGGGTCTAGCTATATTGATATCTGAACTTACCTCCCCCGTGGGATACCTCAAAGAAAGGTAGGCCTAAAGGTTGCCTTATCCCTCATGCAGCAGAGTGCGGGCCAGTACTCAGCTGTCCAAAAATAGAAGACTGACCTTCCTTGTAAGTGTCAATAGGTGGGAGTGCGGATCCAGCCTCCACTAAATACTTACCCCGACCTCCACTGCAAACAAAGAGTGGGTTTAGTGCCAGTTTGGCCCATATCCTACATTTCTTTGTGATGTCAACAAGCGGGAGCGGGTCATTCCGCCTTGGCGGCTCTAACAACTTACCCCGACCTTCGCCGCAAAGAAGAGTGGGATCAACGCTAACTTGACCCAACACTTACTTTTCCTATGATATCAACGAGTGGGAGCGGGCTTAGTCTCAAACTGCCCGAATAGCGTACCTCCCATGAGACCAAAAGGGAGAACTAGGCTGAAGGCCGTTCTACCCCTTCCACGATGGAGAGCTGGTCATGCCTTCCCCCCCGAGGGACAGCTCAAACAATTTACTTGGACTCCTACCGCTGTGAAGAGCGTCAATAGGCGGGTGCAGGTCCATCTATATTGTTGTCCAAACTTACCTCCCCCACGAGATACCACAAAGAAAGGTAGGCCTAAATGTTGCCTTATCCCTCCTGTGGTGGAGTGCAGGTCCATCTATATTGTTGACTCGAAAATAGAAGACTTACCTTTTTCATAAGCATCAACAGGCAAGAGCGGTTCTAATTGTAGACTGCCCGAAAACCTACCTCCACGAGAGACAAAAAATGGTTGAGTCATGCCAAAGGCTGCTCTACCCCTCCTGCGGAGGAGTGTGGATCCAGCCTCCATGCCGGTCTGAATACTTACCTGACCTCCGCTGCGAACGAAGAGTGGGTTTAGCGCTAGTTTGGCCCAAATCCTTCCTTTCTTTGTGTTGTCAACGAGTGAGAGCGGGTTCAGTCTCAAACAGGGTAACATGAATGAACGAGCTAGAGGCCGCTTGGATCGTCTTGCAGAGAAGAGTGGGTCTAGCCTTTAGGCTACTCAAATGCTTACCCCGACTCCCATCGTGATGAAAGAGAGGACCAGCCCCATGGTCGTCCAAAGAAGTTACCTTCTTGAGGAATCAAATGGGCAAGTTTGACTTAAGGCATCCCGACATCTCCCTAATGGAGTGCGGGCCTAGTCTTTCGGCTACCTGACGTAAACGAAATCTCTAAAGTGGAAAAGTCAGAGCAAAGGGCTACACGGTGTCAACAAACAGTGGGTAGTTTCAAACTGCCTGAATAAATTACCTCTCCACTGGGTAATAAAGATGAGCTAAGCCAGAGGCCGTTGAATCCTCCTGAAGAAGAGAGCCGATCCGGCCTTTAGGCTGCCAGAATATATACCCAATAAAGAACAAATTGGCCCACGACCACCAAAAGGAATTACCTCTTCGAGGGTCAAAGGGGCAGGTCGGCCAAAGGCATCTTGAACTCTCCCCAATGGAAAGCAAGCCAGGTCCTTCGGCTGCCAGAATACTGCACCAAAAAACACGACATCAACGACATGACAAGAAACAACGTTCGCGACATAGGCCAAGAGGCCCAGGTTTGCGAAATTAACTCTTGCCTTTAAGGGTACAATGGTGATAGCATCCATGTTTTCCAACCAGGGATCAAATACGAAATGCCAACGGAGAAAAGCGAATACAGTTCCAAACTGTCCGAACAGCTTACCTCCCCATAGACCAAGGATACGAGCTGAGCCAGAGGCCGCCTTGTCTCCCCGTGGTGGAGAGTGAGGTTAGCTCCATGGTTGTCATTGTGGCAAAAAAGGGCCCAACTTGCTGATATCCAACAACACAGGAAGGGCACATAAACGACTACATGTCAAAATAAAGCACAACAACGCAAAATGGGAGAAAGAAAAGAATTAGCGGGGTAAAGCCCAACCAAAAGACGGATGGCGAAAAGAGGAAATTAGCACAAGGAGAATGTGGAGAAAACATTGGCCTCGTCAAACAAAGTGGCTAAAGGCCTCATGAGGATGACTGCACAACAAAGGCGAATGAAAGCAGCACAGACGGGAAAGCCATCAACCAATGGGGTCGTCAGACATAGGCCGGATACTGGCAGGGTAGACCGTAAGGTCCTATGTGGCGAATCCTTAAGGCCAAACCCCCAGGCCGGCCACAAAAGGAAGGTAAAAATGAAACAACAAAGAAAAATGTGCAAGGACATATAGCTGGACACAATCAATGGAAGGTAATATCATTAATCATCGGCAACCGCAACATGAGGCCGCATAGTAAATTACAATATAAAACAACTAAGTGCAATGATACACAACTAAAGCTGGCAGAGAGAGACAGAAAACCACAGAAAACCAAAGCCTCATCGAGTAAAATCGCATGGAGATCCCGAGAAGACCACTACCTAATAAGGGTGAATGAACGAGGCACAAATGGATGAATGGATGGCCAGCAGGATAGTCAGGAATCCTACAATTTCTTGCAGTAAAAACCCTTAGGCCGGCCAAAAAAAAAAAAAGAAAAAAAGAGAAAAAAAAAACACGAAAGGAAAACATAGTAAAGACAAGCAGCTCGACACAACAAAAGTGTGGAATAATTTCATCAATCAAAGTGTTATACAAGTTGATTGGTGACAACACATAGGTATATACATTTGGCAAAAAGAAAAGAAAGGGAAGAGTAAAATAAATGAGCCGCAGCAGCACTGGGGAGCTACCGGGAGTACCAACCTCAGGAACATAGGGAGCAGCATCCTTCGGCTCTCGAGCAATAGGTTCGAGTGAGGCCGGAATGACATGATGTAGGAAAAAATTAGGGATCTCTTTCCTCCCCAAGTCACGGCTGAACGTGAAAGCCACCCCATCAACAGACATACGAGCAAGGTCGAGGCCCTACAAATACTTCACGAAAGTCCTCAAACGCAACTGTGGGCTCCCCAAGAGGTGGTCCCGCATAGAGCTACGGCCCTCGGCACACTCATGCCCCCACATTTGATTGCAGATGCCCAAGACCGACTTCAACTGCCTGTCCAAGTGGGAGGCTGCCTCTTGCACTCAAGACAGGTCATCCCGAAGGACTGTAATATGTCGCTCCAACTGCAGGCCGTCTTCCCTTGCCTTCCTCTTGAGCCTCTTCCTGTGGTGATCAAGTTTCTTGTTTTTCCTGCGTTCCTCCTTCAGGGAAAGTCGTACCATTTTCAGCTCTCGCTCCAGTTGCTCCCTCTCGCTGCGAGTACAATGAATGGTGGTTTGGGTCATCGTACAAAGGTCCTGTTCTCCTATTCAACGACCTCCTGGCCGTCCACAATAAAGACCGTCCAGATGAGAGGAGCCCTGGCAACAAAAGGGGTTGATATGCAACAATCAATAAAGGAAGACTAGAAAATAGTGAGAGAAAAGAAAATGACAAAAAAAGAAATAGCCGAATGTCGTAGAAAAAGTCAGACAAACACTTGGTGACCTGGCTGATAGACTCTGCACAGCTCCCTCCTGTTTTCAGCTGGGACAAAGGAGGGATAACTTCTACTGAGCCCTCGACTGCAAATGTTTGAGAAGCTGCTTCAGCCCGATGAGCTCTTTCGGCAACCTCATCAGCATGCGCTCCTGTTTGAGTGGGTGGATCTTCACGTGGACCTCTCAGACTAGAGCTGACTACAACATCTAGAAAGGAATCACCCTTCATTTGGTGCTCTGCTTGGGTAGGCGGGTCATCGCGCGGACTCCTCGGACCCGAGCCGACTACAACATCCAAAAGGGAGTCACCTTCCGCGCTATGCCCCACCCCCTCAACACAATTGCTGGAAGTATTAGCTGCTACCCCCTCATTAACGACGTCCAAACCCCCGAGCAAGCTTCGACCTCATCCCCGAAGGAGTGAGTACCAGTAACAGAATGAACTGAAGAAGGAGGAAAAACTCCCTGAGAATGTTGCTCCTCGACAGCTTGCCCAGGGATCTCGACCACAAAGACTCTCCAGAGTAGAGCATTTATTTCACCCACGTCTGGGAGCACACCAGTAGCACCAGTCAATAGGGGCAGCACTGGGGGAGCATCAGTCAAAGGGCCTCCCGTAGGGGTGTCCAAGGACTCCAAGGAAAAATTTCCTACTGGCGCCTCCGTCAACGTCACTAGGATGGGAGACCTCGAGAGTAGTTGACTCCCGCCCTGGAGGAATTTGGGCACTAGAATGGGGCCTACTGTCCGTCTGGATACCCTCTGAGCGAGGCTTTTTTTCTGTGCCTGATGGAGAAGGGTTTGAAGGGCGCTTTTCAACAGGAGTGACTTGGGGTCGGGCAATAATCACCCTGTTGTCAAAAGGAACATGGCTAAAGGGATACAGAGGATCCCTTAGCCTCTCCTCGTAAAGGTGAACTTTCGAGAAGACGTTATTGGAGTTCTTCAGCACCCATTCTCAAACAATTGCAATGCGAAGTGCCTCATTAGAGGTAGCCATCGGGCACATCGCCTTGTGTTTAGGAATCCTCCCCCAGTTCGTCTGGATGGGGAACTCGTGAAGACTCACCTGACCCACTGGGAACTCCCACCCACGGCCAGATACAAAGAAGAACTTCGTAGACTAGTCCTTTACCTTGCGATACCTCGGCTCTGGGTTAAAGAGTGCATGTATTGCCCTGAAACTGCAGACGCTCCTCTTTTGCCGTAGCACCTTGTGAGTAAGGAGGAACTCACAACTGGTAAGGTTGGCGTCGTCGGAGTCTGATTCCAGCAAAGCGCGTTGCCAGATGATACTGCAACAAATCAAAAGCCTCCAAACATTCGAATGCAGTTGAGAGGGAGCTAGACCAAGACGATCGCGAACAGGGCTAGGGAAATGGAGCCTCAAGCCATACAAAAATATGGAAGGAAATAGGGCCACTCGTGTAGAGTGGCCCTCAATGTTGATGGCACCCTCGTGTGGACTAGGGACCTCGAAGAGCACTGATTCCGGCCCCTAGTAAGTGAGGGCCAGCGAAGCCAACATCGTAGCATAGGCAATGGAATGCCAACTGCTACCCCTGTAAGATGGCCTAACATCGGTGTCTCCCCCACCGGAAGCATGGGTTGGGTAGATTTCTCAGAAGCCATCGATATAGAAATAGAATGTAGTAAAAGAAGGAGGGTAAGCAAAGGGAGAAGAAGTTGGAAGAACAAGGATGACTAGAAAGCTACAGTGCGATGAAAAGAAAGGGAACTCTAATCCAGACCATACGGGGAAAAGGCTACGGTTGATCTCGCATGCCCCATGGTAGAAGGGAGAAGTATGAGACGTTTCAAATCCTAGGAAATGCACTCCATGAAGGTGAAGAGCCGCCTGACGCCCTCGACATTGATATAACTGAAAAGACACCATCAGAGTTATCGAAAGGCAAGCCAACAAAAATGGAAGGGAAACGTTACCAAGGCATCCAAACGACTGGAACCTCCCCAAACTTCGGAGCCGCATACACGTCAGTAGAGGGATCCCGACCTCAACAAGAAGGCAGGTTCAAGTAATAATAATTGCTATCGTACTCGTCCGGTGAGAATTAGCAGGTAGTAAGGGGATTTTCCCTCCGCAGTCCCAGTGGACCTAAGAATGCAACCAAGGAAATTAAACCAAAGACCCAGCCTAGAACAAGTAAATTTTCCTACTTGGCCCATGGAGGCTCCTTTGGACGCAACTTGCATGAGGGGACGTGCTGCAGGGGATGAGACTCACCGACCTAGAAAACCTCTCGAATAGTGTCCAGTTCTTGAGTGCTTGTCCGTGTAGTGGGCGTAATGTATAAGGGACCCTCAATCCTCTGACAGGAAGGACATCAATAGACCACCAAGGACACTAGTGGGGTGAGGGAAATCGAAGAACCACGTCGCATTAAAAGCACCACTATCCAAGTCACATTAATGATGCCATCGCAGAGCCACGCCATATTAAATGATTTTGACAAAAGAAACAGTACGAAGGACACAGACTCTATGGGGACAGACACGATCTGTCCCCTAGACTTATGGTATAAATAGTAAGTTCTAAGTACAAGAAAATTATCTGATCCTTAGGCTCTCTCACTTATTTATAAACTTCAAAGAGAATTACTAATTTTGGCATCTGAGACTTCGCGACCCCAAGAGCGCCCTCTCCTAGTTGCCTCTTTTCCTATCTTTTGAAGGCCCAAATTCTAAAAAATTGAATTACTGAAATTTGATCTAAAGACATGCAAAACACGACGTTAATAAAATGAGTTCAAAAATTGCACATAAAAACAAAATGTTTAATATTTAAAGAGATGTCATTTCGGCAAATATGTCAAGGGAGGAGAGGTGGGATCAAATCAAAGTTAAATTGCTACGACTTTATTGAAACAGCAATAGCTTTATTAAAGTCTTTGCTTTTCTCCTTGACACAAGGAAGATCTTCAATAATTATGGTGGCATGATATGACTACAATGAAGACGTCTACACCAAGTGGTGAACAAGATATCACCATAAGTAAGGAGATGACTTTAGAAGCTCAACTAGGTTAAAAAAGTTCAATGAAGATGGACCGTGCACGTATTCCCAACTTTTGATATTAATTCTGACATTTTTAGTTTTTTAATTTTCACTTTTGTTTTGTTCCTAATAATAGGATTTTTTTTTATAGAAATTGATTTTAGGATTTCAGATGTTGTAACGACTTTGCTCTTTTTGTACATATATTCTTCTATTAAAAATAAAATTTTATTAATAAAATTAGAGTATCATCTTTTTAAAAAAAAAAAAAAATCAGCTACTTCTAGCAAATGATTGCTTGCTTGGTGTGCTTATTTTTTTAAAATATTAATTTATTATAGAGTCGTAAAATAATTATAAATTAATTATAGGACTATCAATTTCCTAAAAAAGATCTTTAGCATAATCTGGATGGTGCTCACTTTGGCACCTGAGTGTACTCTCAAACACAATAATTAATAAGCTAAGGATCATATCCAAGCAAGCAATTAAGCAAATATTGGTGAATATATAATAATGTTATTTATGATGTTGTGGGGGAAAACAAGATCGAATTCAAATCAATGAATTGATTGGGTATGCTTTTTCATGACTACTACAATATTGAAGGCGACTGTCAAACAACTCATGATCGGTACGAGGCGGCTTTGCCACATGTAAATCATGTGGTCTAATGTTTAACATATATAATTTTCAAAGCCATCAAATAATGCATTATATTAAATTGATTATGATTGGAGGATTGTGAAAAGGTAATGAAATAAAGTATTAGAAAAATAAAAAATATCATATATACTCTTTTCTCTAGGGTATTTCCTCATTTTCATCTATATTTATATATATATGTGTGTGTATATTTTTTTTTTTACAGTTAATAACAAAAGAAATTAGTCACAATTGAAAAATATCATAATTAGATTATATATAAATTTAATAAAATTTTCTTACTATCATATTATATATGCCTAAAACCTGGCTCTGTAAAATCATCAATTATTTCAAAAATTTAAACTGATAAAAAAAAATTATTTGTTGTAATATTAAAGAAAAGTAGCAAGAGAATTGAAAGAACACAATATTTAGAATTAGTTCTTCAAGAACTAAGTATTATTTTCTCTCACTTCCTTCTTCTAAGTCTACTCCCAAATGCTCCTTAAGACACTATTTTATAGGCATGGAGGATACATGGGTACATGAACTTGGGAATGACAATACATAGGAAATCGGGACACATGAACATGGGAAATATGGATACATGAACATGAAGAATTCTAATAGTCATCCATCAAATACATTCCATGAATTTATAACATTTCTCCTTGGATGATCATATGCAAAGAATATGCCTCGTTAAAACCTTGCCAAAGAAAACCCAGTGGAAAAAACTTGTAGCGAAGGAAAAATAGTACATCATTCTAATGTGTCTTTGAATGCTTTAGGATTGCCTCATTAAAACCTTGCAAAGTAAAATCCTATGAGAAAAACCTTAGCGAAGGAAAAATAGTACAATTCAAATGATAATTGACTTCCCCTCGTAGGTATGCAAATCTTCAATTGTTCATGATGAAAGATCCTTGAGCCTTCGCATTCCAATATTATGTACCAACTTTTTGAATGTTGTAGTTGGTAAATTTTTAATGAATAAGTCTGCCAAATTATCACTTGACTGTATTTTCTTGACATCAATGTCACCACCCTATTGAAGCTCGTGTGTATAAAAGAATTTTGGTAAAATATGTTTGGCCCTATCACCTTTGATGTAGCCGCTTCTTATTTGCATAATGCATGCCGCATTATCTTTATATAATATTGTTAGGCCGCCTTTGATCGTGGGTAAACCACATTTTTCTTGAATATGCTGAATTATTGATATTAACCAAATGCATTCACGACTTGCTTCATGCATTACAATAATTTTTGAGTGATTGAAAGAAGTAGTTACTATTGTTTGTTTGAGAGACTTCCATGAAATAGCTGTACCTCTATATGTAAATAGGTATCCTGTTTGAGAACGCCCTTTATGCGGATCAGATAGATAACCTGCATCTGCATATCCAATTAATTATGTGCTTGATTCTTTTGGATAAAATAATTCCATGTTGATCGTACCATGAAGGTAACGTAGGACATGTTTGACTCCATTCCAATGTCTTCGTGTTGGTACAAAACTATGTCTTGCTAGTAAGTTGATTGAAAATGCAATATCAGGCCTTGTATGATTTGCAAGATACATTAAAGTACCAATTGCACTAAGATATGATACTTCAGGACCAAAAATTTTTTCATCTTCCCCTCGAGGATGAAAATGGTCATTCTCAATATCAAGTGGTTGAACAACAATTGGAGTGCTTAAAGGGTGAGCTTTATCCATATAAAAGTGTTTCAGGACTTTTAAGGTGCTTCAAGACTTTTTCTGTATATGTAGATTGATGAACTAAAATTTCATTTGAAAAATGTTCAATTTGTAAACTAAGACAAAATCCGATTTTTCCAAGATCTTTCATTTCAAATTCATTTTTCAAACAAGTTGCAGTTTTTGTGAGCTCTTCTGGAGTCCCAACGAGATTTAAATCATCTATATATACTGTAATAATTGCAAATCTAGACTTTGACTTCTTAATAAAAACATATGGACAAATTGGATTATTCTCAAATCCTTTTTTCAATAGATATTTGCTAAGACGATTGTACCACATGCGTCCGAATTGCTTCAAACCATATAATGATTTTTGTAGATTGATATAATAAATACTTCTGGATTTTGAATTATATGCTTTGAGCAGTTTATATCTTTAAGGGATTTTCATGTTTTAAACCATATAATTATTTTTGTAGCTTGATAGAATAAATACTTCTGGATTTTGAATTATATGTTTCGTGCAGTTTATATCATTCAGGGATTTTCATTATATATCATTATCTAGTGATCCATATAAATATGCTGGAATCACATCCATTAAACGCATATCCAAACTTTCTATTACTACCAAACTAATAAAAAATCTGAATGTAATTCAATGCATTACAGGAGAATATGTTTCTTGAAAATCAATACCAGGTTTCTGCGAGAAACCTTATGCAACAAGTTATGCTTTATATCTCACGATTTCATTTTTCTCATTACGTTTTCGTATAAATACCCACTTATATCCAACAGGTGCAACACTTTTAGGTGTTTGGATGACATGTCTAAATACTTCAAGTTTTGCAAGTGAATTTAATTCTGCATTAATTGCATTTTTTCATTTTGGCCAATCATTTCTACATCGACATTCTACAACGATTTGTGGTTCAATTTCATCATTACTTCTGGTAATGTCAATTGCAACTTTAAATGAAAATATATTGTTGACAATAATTTTATTTATATCCCATAATTCTCCTGTACTTACATAATTTATTGAGATCTCATTATTTTCAGGTATTTTTTTCTCTTTAGAAGATATCTCTTTAGGAGATTCCTCTTCAGGGGATTCTTCTTTAGAGGATTCTTTTTCAGGAGAATCTGGTGTAGAAAGTTTGGATGAATCAATTGATTCTGTTGCTTGTTTTGTGAGCATGGTTTATTCAAGAATACCAATTTTTGTTGCTTTTCTCTTTCGGGGAATCTTATCATTTGCACCAATAGGTCTTCCACGCTTCAGGCATGTCTTAGATTTATTTGCTGCTTGATTTCTTGATTGTCCTACAAGGATTTCAATCCGTGCAGGGATATTAGCAGCTTGTAAATGCATAATCCTCTAAACTTCCAGTTCACATTGATTTGTATGAGATACAATCAGAATATAAACAACATAGCCAAAAATACGAAGATGAGAAGTATTTGGTAGTTAACCAAAAGTAAGTTCCAATGAGGAGTATCTATTATGGGCAGTTAGTCTAATCTGAACTAATGATGCAGCATGTAAAATTGCATGTCCCCAAGTAGAAACAGGTAGTTTTGTTCTCATAAGTAAATGTCTAGCAATTAATTGAAGTCGTTTAATAAACGATTCAGTTAAACCATTCTTAGTATGTACATGGGCAACTGAATGTTCAACATGAATTCCTATTGATATGTAATAATCATAAAAAACTTGAGATATAAATTATTATTCAATCTGATAGATTTGAGTAGATAATCAGGAAATTGAGCTCGTAATCTAACAATTTGTGCAATAAGTCTAGCAAATGCAATATTATGAGTAGAGAGTAGATAAACATGCGACCATTTAGTTGATGTATCTATTAAAACCATAAAATATCTAAATGATCCACATGACGGATGTATGATGCCCATGGATAATCACTTGGTAAAAGAATCTTCAGGTTCTTTAGAGGATGTCCATGTGAGTTCTCAATTATTCGTCGCATCATAATTGATTACAGATGTCCAAGGCGTTCATGCCAAAGCATAAAAATTTTTGGATCAGAGCACTTCCGGTGCATTATAATATTTGATTCAATTGTACTTATAGTTGTATAATATAAGCCTTAAGAGAAAGTTGGCAGTTTTTCTAATATGAGCTTCTGGCCCGAAATCATAGAAGTAATGTAAAGATATTTATTACTGCCTTCATTGGTGGTTTCAACATGTTAATCATTACGACGAATATCTTTAAAACTTAACAAATATCTTCTAGATTTTGAAGAATACAAAGCATCGTTAATACAAAATTTTGTTCATTCTAGTAATATTATATTTGTTCTTCCAGAGCCTTCAATTAGATTTGAAGAACCGGATATGATATTGACATTAGCTCTATTCAATGTTAAACATTGAAAGTATTTCTTATGCTTAAGAATTATATGTGTGGTACAACTGTCTACTAGACATATATCCCCATCAATTTTCTTCAAATTGATCAATTCATCAATAAAATCTATGCTTCCTTAATAAAAGCAAAACACATATAATGTATTCGAAGATAATAACTGAAATATAATATGATTACAAGGCAAAGAAAGAAAATTAATTATTGTATCCAAAATCATCACTAATAAAAAAAATCTGTATTTTCGTTGGGGTTCACAAAGAAATCAGAAACATCCAGATGAGTTAGATCCATTCCATTTGGGGTATAAGTTGAATCTACTAGATTCTTGTGATCAGTAAAATTCATTTCGACCCCATTTTCCTTTTCTTTAATGGAGGCCTGATATAGGTCTATCAAATGTTTTGGTGTATGACATGTACGTGACCAATATCCATTCATACCACATCTAAAACATTCATCCGTATAGTTCTTTGCAAGCTTATTATGTGAACCTTTATTATCATCATTTTTTGTCTCAATGTTGTTCCACTTCCGGTGTAAACTGAGTTTCTCTTTGCATAATTTTGAGTATAGTTTCCTTGATTTTTATAGTTTTTCTTTCCACGACCACATCCATGATTTCCTTTATGATTAGGAAATGAAGTTCCATTCGCTTCAGGGAATGGAGTAGAACCAGTTGGACGAGATTGATGATTTTTCATTAAAAACTCATTGTTCTGTTCAGCCACTAACAAACAAGATATTAGTTCAGAATATTTTGTGAACTTGCACTCTCGATATTATTGCTGCAGGAGCACATTTGAGGCATAGAAAATGGTATATGTTTTCTCTAACATATCTTCATCAATGATATTCTCATCACATAATTTCAACTGTGAGCTTATTTTGAAAAGTGCAGAGTTGTACTAAGACACTGTTTTAAAATCTTGTAACCTTAGGTGCATCTAATCATAGCGAGCCTTTGAAAGGATAACAGTCTTCTTGTGCTCGTATCTCTCCCTTAGACTATTACATAAAATCAAGGGATCTTTTATAGTGAGGTGCTCACTTTTCAATTCTTCATGTAAATGATGGCGAAAAAAAATCATTGATTTAGCACGATCCTGCAGGGACCTTTCATTCTTTTCTTGGATAGTATTTCCAAGATTCATCGCATCAATATAATATTTTAGTTCCAAGAGTATTGCATAAAATATATGTTATAGCATCATTTGAAAGCATGAACAGACCATGATGATTATAAAATGATATTATAAAATTTTGGAATGACTTAAAGTAACGGAGTAGATTTATAGTGATCAGAACAATCTCACAGATAGCTTTCAACGTCAAATAACACGACAATTGACTAGAGTCTCGTGCTGATAACGTGTTGTAAAATTAAAGAAAAGTAGCAAGAGAATTGAAAGAACACAATATTTATAATTAATTCTTCAGGAACTAAGTACTATTTTCTCTCAACTTCCTTCTTCTAAGTCTACTCCCAAATGCACCTCAAGACAACATTTTATAGGCATGGAGGATCCATGGGTACATGAACTTGGAAATGACAATACATGGGAAATCGAGATACATGAACATGGGAAATAGAGATACATGAACATGAAGAATTCTAATAATCATCCTTTAAATACATTCCATGAATTTATAATATTATTTAATTTATATATTATCAGTACAGACCAACTCATCACGTTTGAACCAGTTGTATACATAAGAGCATCCCCATCCGCATTCCTATATCACTATTATCCCTAAATTATTTCCTCAAAAACCCCCTCTCATCCCATTCCCTATTTTAGGATTTTGGTTTAGGGGATGAACAGTGGTTCCCTAAGTATAGGGAACTACTGTTCATCCATAAAATCATCTTTTATTAATATTTTATTCTAATAAATAAAATACATTCTTCTTCTAATCAATTACATTTTCTCTTATATCCATATTTATTATAGTTTTAAATAATAATTTTAAAAATAATTTAAATCATTACTAAAATATAAAATAATAATTTTAAAAATATTATCAAATCCGTAAAAAAATAATTTAAATTTTTGTTTAAAATATTCACTATAGTAATAGTTCAAAACATAAGAAAAAATATTAAGTAGTTAAATTTGTAAATAGAAGTGAGAGAAAAAAATAATAAAGAAAGAATAGAAAAATATTATTTTAATAGAATTGAAAAATGATAGAGAATGAGATATAAAAAATTTTTAAAAGATAGATAAAATTTAAAAAAAAATTATAAGAAGTGTCTTTTTTAATTAAATTATAAAAAATTTTATAAGAAATTCAACGTGAATACTCTAACAGCATTTTTACTTTGATTCCCATCAAATTATTTGTGTCAAAAAGTCAAAAGAAAGACCAGATCATGATGAGGTGTACTTACGTGCTGCCTAATCACCACAACTTTAATTGTTCCGATCGAGTGGCTGACTTGGATCCATCAAAGCCAATGATCAAGTTTTAATACGTGTATATATAATGTTTTTCTCGACAAAATATAAGTTTACTAAGATGAAGACAATAATATTAAAACAGTAAGAGGCACGCGTGAATAGCGAGAGACTTTGGAACAAGGTATTTGAGATAGAATAATATTAAATATAGTTATAAGTTGTGCAAACGTCGTTCATTCTTTTTTTAAAAAAAAATGAGATTTAGAATTAAAAAATTAATTTTTCATGTAAATCTAACATAATTTATTTATTTATTTTAATAGAAGTATGCGATATTTATATATTTTATAATTATAAATATCATTTTTTTTAAAATAATATTTTCTTAATTTGTTATTGATATTTGAATTTTAAAGGAAGATAAATGGGAGTACTAGTCATTGCAAAACATGATTCACACGACTTTGTTAAGAGAATTTTAGTAGCTTTTGCGTCGGGTGTGAAAATAAAAATAAAGATGCCAAGTTTATTGGAGTCCTCTATGTACCCTTTATTCATGTATTCTGTTACTTTATTAATAAAAAAAATATGCTTGCTTGGAAGGGGGTCAAGCAATTTCAATGATGTTGGGTTTGTTGTAAAAGGTTTAGGTTAGATTTGGAAAGTGAGTGGAGATAAAAGTTAAAAATTAAATATAATATTATTAGAATATTATTTTTTAATATTATTATTATTTTAAGATTTGAAAAAGTTGAATTGTTTATTGTATTTTATATGAAAATTTATGAAAATTATAACGATGTGATGAGATTAGATAAGTTGAAATGGGTTTAGTAGATGATAAAAGAGTACAAAACTTGCAATATTTGGTCTCCCCTCTTTATTTTTTTTTTAAGCATAACAATTATTTGAAAAAAGAAAAATGATTTGTACAAGTATCAAAGAGAAGTCCCGTGAAAGTTTTTGTAAAAAAGTAGACCATATCTTAAAAAATGATAAAAAAAATTATTCTTTATTAGTAAAATCCACTTTATAAATTCCTTGTATAATTGAAACTTGTTCCTAGCTAGCATTATTCTAAAAAAAAAAAAAAAAAAACACATGCATGCTATATAAAAGTTTCCCCACATTATAGATGGTAAGGCTCACAATTCTTTTAAACTTACTATTTAATAAAGTTAAAATATTATTATAATATAATTTTGTAATATAATTTTTGTTTTAAAATTTTAAAAAATTGAATTACTTTTTATATTTTATTTGACAATTTAAAAAAATTATAATGATTAGATGAAAATATTAAATATTTAAAATTAAAAAATATTTATATTTATAATTTTTAGATATTAAAATGAGATAAAATGAGATGATTTAAGACCATTTTTCTATCCAAACCAAGTTTAATTTACAAAAAATGAATTGCTCAAGTTTAGATTATATATATATATATAAAGTGGATTCTATTATATTTATTATTATCCATATAAATTTTTAGATAATATTAAATAATATTTATATAGTATTTTATTTCATTTCACGTGTTTAATTTATATATATATATTATATTATTCAATTTCAGAAATGCTAAATTCAGTAAAAAAAGTGTCCCGAAAGTGTATTCAGAAGGTTTTTTTTTTTTTTTTTGTTATTTAATGATTAAAAAAGTAATTTTTAATGATATTATAAATTTTTTTATTTTTTTAAATATTTATAATGATTAAAAAATACAAATAAAAAAAAAAGAAAAAAAAATTACTTTTCGATACCCACATTCCAACAAAATTTTCGGTGGGTGTAGTATTATTCTTTCACGTGTCTGGACGCCAGAGTTTGAATTGTACGTCTTTGATGACAATCTAAAGCCAAGCGTCCTTCTCATTCAAGTATCAAAGTGAAAAAGACACTTGACATTGACACTCTGTAGGAGTGGGAGGTTAGTTCTATACGAGAAGAAGGGGAACCAAATACAGTGAAAAGATGAGGCCTTCAAGATTCAGTGGAAGACTTGAGAATGAGTTCTGGCGACTGCTGGGATTCATGACCACGGGTGGACCAGCAGTTCGAGGCCATGCCTGGAATTTCTTGTCACTTTCTTCCCACCATTCTTTATTTGCAACAGTTTTTGGGGGTATTACCTCTACAGTCTACATACCTTCCTGTCACCGATATAAATGGTCACACGCTAAATGTGTTTGCAAATGATCCCAATACAGCAGGTGTAGTGTTCGTGACTCTCATGTTCAACCTGGAAGGACTCCATCGGATGGCTGGGGCGGATCTGACACCTTTTATTCTTGAAAGCGAGGAATATATACATTTGTGGTGGAAATGAAAAGAGAGAATGATTCTTTACTTGTGCTTGCGGTACTGTTACGAGCTGTGAGTCTCTCTTTGCTTCGTTGGTAAGTGAATCTGTTCTCCACCCTTACCTATACACACAAACACACACACATATATGAACTCCAAATCTTCAAAGCTTTGTCCCAATTCCGAGTGCAGGTGAGCCGGAACTGTTATCTTAACCCAAAACTTCTCTTCATTGTCTTATATGCACACCAACTTGTTTATATAATTTCTAATATTTCGAGTTTTCTACTTTCATATTTGGTTGGGCAATGATATTACGCAAATGGGTAAAATAATATATAGAAAGGTCTGAACATATCTATATCAAGTTTTGTTCTTGTGGTACAATAGTGCTTGTTTTCCATGTGGTTATTAATTTTTATTATCAGGGTTGGTCTAGCGTGGATTTTGTTCCATACTAATTATTTTTATCTTGCTGTCTGGTGCTGAGTCTTACTGGTGTAGACTCGATCATGTAGTTTGGCTAGAGTCTGAGACATTTTGGTCAACTTTTTTGGTGGGAATGGAAAACTTAACTCCAGTTCTTGATTTTGATTCTTCAAAACTCAATATCACTGGCTTTCTGCGGGGTTCTTATTCATGCTGATAATTTTCACAGGTGCTGTCATCTTGAGGTAACGCTGGCCTGTGCTGAAGAAAAAAACCAATATTTTAGTTACAGGCCTTGTTAGATTTATGGAGGACCTCTTAATTTCTAGGCCTGGACATATGGTCATGAAAAGAACACTGCTTTTATTGATTTTTTTAATGCGGATGCCAATAAGTGTCATGGGAAGGCCTGGGAATGCCAGTGTTTCTTCTTCCAGACCGCATGTTGTGAATCTTGGAGCTCTGTTTACTCTAGATTCAGTAATTGGAAGGTCGGCAAGACCAGCAATAATGGCTGCCATCAATGATGTTAATTCTGATTCGACTGTTCTTCCTGAAACAAAAGTGAACCTAATACTGCGGGATACAAATTGCAGTGGATTTGTTGGAACAATAGAAGGTATTTCCTGAAGCTCAGTACTTGTATAGTTCTGTTCTTTTCTTGGGCTGACACCTCTACTACTCACAATGCTGCACTCCATAACAATCATTATAAGTCCTAATCATACCAAATCAGACCTTGGTGAAGTAATAGTAACATAACATCTAACTTTTACCCCTCCCCTCCTCCAATAACCTGCTAATTCATACTTCTGGGGTAAGAGTACCCTTGCTGCTGCTGCTGGTGGTGTATTTTTTAAGTAAGTTATGTTCGTACATATCTTCCTGCATTGAGTGCTTATATATATATGTATGTATGTATATGGTTACACATGCTATTGCTACTTGATGTGCTGCATATCTACATTATTAAATATCTACTATGGCTATTTTCTCATTTTATGGCCATCAAATTTACAGCATTTCACCCCTTAAGAAAGGGCTGGATCGTAAGTTTGTGCATTCAAGATCCATTGGGTTTGTGTATAACCTACCAAGAGAAAAGGAAATTATTATTGTCTTAAACTGAGCTGGAGCAGATTTGGAGTTGATCATTTTAGAGTAAATCCATCTAACATGTGAGACAATTATTTGAAGCCAACCTATTTGGCACTCACAACCATTTGTAGTTCTCAGCAATTTTTACAAATGGAGTATTAATAAGCTGAGAAGTACTACTATCATATGTATGATGTATCTTTTTATGTGCTCTCTCTTGGAGATGGGGATGGTAAAAAAACGTTTGACATGGGTGTCATTAACAATGTAGCTTTGCAACTCATGGAAGAAGATGTTTTTGCTGCAATCGGGCCACAATCCTCTGGTATAGCTCATGTCATCTCCCATGTTGCTAACGAACTCCACGTGCCACTTCTGTCATTTGCAGCAACAGATCCCACTCTAGCTGCACTGCAGTACCCGTATTTTGTCCGTACTACGCAGAGTGATTATTTTCAAATGAATGCAATTGCTGATTTGGTTGAATACTATGGATGGAGGGAGGTAATAGCCATCTATGTAGATGATAATTATGGAAGAGGTGGGATTTCTGTATTGGGTGATGCCCTGGCAAGGAAACGTGCCAAGATCTCTTACAAAGCTCCCTTCACTCCTGACGCCTCCAAAAGTGAAATTAATGACCTACTGGTCAGAGTAAACCTCATGGAATCTCGGGTGTATGTCGTGCATGTAAATCCTGACTCTGGCTTGAAAATGTTCTCTGTTGCTAAATCTCTTGGGATGATGAGCGGTGGCTATGTTTGGATTGCAACTGATTGGCTTCCTTCCCTCCTAGATTCATCAGCAGCAGCTGACCCTAACACAATGAATCTCTTACAAGGGGTCATTGCTCTTCGTCATCACACCCCAGATAATGATCTCCAAAAGAGTTTTATGTCTAGGCTGAACAGCCTAAAAGATAAAGACAGTGCAAGCTTCAATACTTATGCGCTCTATGCATATGATTCTGTTTGGTTAGCAGCTCGTGCTCTTGATGTTTATTTGAAAGAAGGTGGAAGCATATCTTTCTCTGATGATCCAAGATTGCATGACTCAAGTGGAAGCACACTTCACTTATCATCCCTCCGTATTTTTGATGGAGGCCAACAACTTCTCCAGACAATTTTAAGGATGAACTTTACAGGTGTAAGTGGTCAGATTCAGTTTGATCCAGATAAAAATCTAGTTCATCCAGCGTATGATGTTCTAAACATTGGTGGGTCTGGGTCTCGTAGGATTGGCTATTGGTCAAATCATTCTCATCTCTCAATTGATTCTCCTGAAATCTTATATACTAGGCCTCCCAATACTTCAACCATTAATCAAAAACTGTACAGTGTAATATGGCCTGGCGAAACTACAGCAATTCCCCGGGGATGGGTATTCCCAAACAATGGTAGGCCACTGCGAATAGCAGTGCCAAACCGAGTAATTTACAAAGAATTCGTGGCCAAAGACAATGGCCCTCCTGGGGCTAGAGGTTACTGTATTGATGTCTTTGAAGCTGCCATAAATTTGTTGCCGTATCCCGTTCCACACACGTATATGTTATATGGAGATGGCAAGAGAAATCCTGTTTACAACAATCTTGTGGACGCAGTTTCAGCAAATGTGAGTATTTGGCTTTTATTTGTAACTTTAATCTACTTTCCTGAAATGTAATGTTTGGTTTAGTGGAATATAACTAGCTATACCATGGATTTCAACTTGTTTACATGTATTCGTTTTAACTTGCATTCTCTGATATATTGGTGAGACTCGGTGTTAATCATTATAATTATTTCAATGTGCTTACTATCTTCTTCAGAAGTTTGATGCTGCTGTCGGGGACATTACAATTGTTACAAATAGGACGAAGATTGTGGATTTCACACAGCCTTACATGGAATCAGGACTTGTTGTTGTTGCTCCTGTCAAAGAGTTAAAGTCAAGTCCTTGGTCTTTCCTCAAGCCATTCACAGCTAAAATGTGGTGTGTCACCGGCATATTCTTTATTTTTGTTGGAGCTGTTGTTTGGATTCTTGAGCATCGGATTAATCACGAGTTCCGTGGTCCACCAAGCCAACAAATAATGACAATTTTTTGGTTAGTATGTTTCAACTAACTGACTCACTGAATGTCATGTAATTTGTTACCAGAATTGAAACCCTCTAACTGGTATAAAGCTATAGGGTCTCTCTAGAAAATGGTGTCAAACCCCTTGGCAATGGACCTGATTGTTTCCTGGTTTCAATGAAATTGCATGGTTACACACGAGACCTAACTTACAAAATTTTGCACACTGGCTGAAGATCTTGGCTGTAAGCCTGTAACATATGCCTGCTGTTGTATAGTAGAGCAGAAATCATTGTTAGGGTATATGTTGGTTTACCACTTTCAAGTATGCTGATGGACCGTGATGAAATAAACATATCAACTCTACCATTTTTCTATGGAAATATTTCAATTAGATGTACATGCTTTTAGCTCTGCCTACTACGCATGCTTTGCTTCATTTTATATCAGAGTATGATACTGAAATCACTTCTTGCCTGGCAGGTTCAGTTTCTCCACAATGTTTTTCTCACACAGTACGTATTTCATGCCTAATTTCTTGTGCTTTTGACATTTGCTTCATGACATAAGCCTTCTAGTGTTGATTGGGAGCTCATATTCCAATCTTCTAACATCCTTTGCTGTTTGGATCTGGCACAGGAGAGAACACTGTGGGCACGCTTGGTCGAATGGTTCTTATTATATGGCTCTTCGTAGTGTTAATTATAAATTCAAGCTACACGGCTAGTTTGACGTCGATCCTCACAGTGCAGCAGCTGACATCACGGATAGAAGGAATTGACACTTTGATATCAAGTAGCGAACCAATCGGAGTTCAAGATGGGTCATTTTCATGGAATTATTTGATTGAGGAGCTCAACATTGCAGAATCTAGGCTCGTGAAGTTGAAAAACCTGGATGAATATTACAGTGCCCTTAAGAAGGGACCAAGAGGTGGTGGAGTAGCTGCCATTGTTGATGAACTTCCTTACATTGAACTCTTCTTGTCCAGTACCAATTGCGAATTCAGGACTGTGGGGACAGAGTTTACAAAAAGCGGATGGGGATTTGTAAGTAAAGACTTTGGTTGGTCAAAGCCACCATCTGATTTTTTAGCTAGATTACAGATATGAAACGAAGCATTTCTAGAATGATGCAAGTTTAATAGTTCTTATATCAAGTGAGATACTGATCGTAAATCACATGTAGGAAGTTGGGAATTGAAATTTCCTGCTCCAGAATTATAAGTAAATCACATTGAGTTTCCAACTCCTTATGGATAATAGTACAGCAGATTGAATTAAGATATTGACCTGGATGTGATAGTTTTCTTTATAAATGCTAGTCTCCTGTTATACCCTTTATATTCCATCTTCAGTAGTAATGATCGACATGTATTATGTAAAATCAATATTCCCTGGACAATTGACTTTCTGATTTTTCATACAATTATTAATTGCTTTTTAATATATTTATTGATGCTGTTTTATTTATTCTTTTTGTTCCAAGGTTCAATACTTGATTATGTTTTATTCTGTTTTAGACACATCGAGGCATTTCTATGAACGACAGCCTAGCTCTGTCTTGATTTCCAGTTCTAATCTTCTACTTATGAAAACTATAATGTACCCAAAAGATTTCAGAATCTTTTGTTTCATACAATAAAAATTCATGAAACAGGTTCAAAAGTCAAATCTCATTCCAATGTTCAATGTCCATGTCTCAGGCTTTCCAAAGGGACTCTCCGCTTGCAGTCGACTTGTCGACGGCCATTCTTCGGCTCTCAGAGAGTGGTGATCTCCAAAAACTTCATAACAAATGGCTGACACGGAACGAGTGCACCATGCAAATTAATCAAGTTGATTCAACCCAACTATCTATGAGTAGCTTCTGGGGCCTGTTCCTTATCTGTGGAATTGCATGCTTTGTTGCTCTTATTCTGTTCTTCTGTAGGATCTTATGCCAATACAGCAAGTTTAGCCCAAAGGCTGAGGAAGGCGATATTGTGGACATTGAACCTGCAACTGCAAGGCCTAGACGCACAATCCAAACTCCTAGCTTCAAAGACTTGATTGATTTTGTAGATAGGAAAGAAGATGAGATCAAGGAGATTCTTCGGCAGAAGCGTAGTGACAGAAAACGACCAGCTAGCCATAGCTCAGATGAGGAATAAGGAATAAGGACAAGTTTTCCTTTTGGCTGCTGAATACTCTAATGCTTCCCTTTGGCAATACATGATTTTCATCTATACAACATATTTACTTCTTTCCCGTATGTAAAAGCTTTGAGAGAGAGAATTTGAGCATGTTTTAGAGTGTTTTTCTTGATGCTATACAAATGGATACCCTTTTCTCTCAATGCTCAAAGATGGCCTTGAGCAGTTTATGCCATGTTTTGGAGTACTCCATGGTATTTAAACAGGTAAATGATTAGTTTGATTTTACTAATTTTTGGCTTCTGTTTTATAACGTTCCTGCTTGCCTCTTATTTAGAAACTAGCGCGCGCGCGCGCGCACACACACATATATATATATATCGGGCAGGGCATAAAATGCTGCATACTCTATTTTTGTTTTGTGATTGAAATTGACATGTGCTTAATTTGTGGGTTATGTTATTGTAACAGTATAGTAAAAAGAAAATGATAAACTTCTTACTTTGAGGGTGAGAAAACCTCTAGGAGATAGAGAAGAAGAAGACTTAATTTGATAGATGATTTTCGATCCGTTCTACATCGGATTTCACCTCCATATGCAGGAGATTCTAACAAACTTGGACATAAGAGTAATTTCAAATAAAAGAAATAACAACTATAACTAATAGTACTTTTACTACATTATTGAAAGAGTAAATAAAGGCTGCGTCTTTAGTCTCCACGTGGTCTTCCAGACTATTCTTATCCTCCACCTAACCCTAGCTTTAATCCCAACCGTCCCTTTGATCAAAGGTACTCATTAACCCATAAATTTCTATTCTTTGTACGAAACTGCACAAGTGATGCTCCTTCACGATCGGGCTTGTAACAAAATCCTGCTGTTTCAAAACACCTTGCCCACAAGGTGTGGGTAGATGTGTTTCAACTGGTGAAAACTCTCCCAAGTAGCATCCGCATCACTCTGTATGTGCCAACGAACCAAAACCTCAGTCAATGGTAAGGCTCCCTTCCTTCGAATGCGCCGATCCAACAATATTTCAGGCTCTAGTTTTAGCACCCCTTGAGCATCTACTGGTGGAAGGGTGGGGATCGGGGTCAAGTTGCTACCTATCTTTTTTTTTTAACAAAGAGACATGAAACACCGGGTGTATTTGGGAATTTATGGGCAACTCCAAGCGGTACGCTATAGTACCGACAAGGCTGAGGATCTGGAAGGGGCCATAAAAGCTAGGAGACAACTTCATGTTCTTCCGTTGGGCCAACGTTTGCTGTCGGTAAGGCCGTATTCGAACATAAACCCATTTGCTGACCTTGAAGGATCGCTCCTTTCGCCTTAGATCCGTGTAATGCTTCATCCTTTCTTTTGCCTTTTGCAGGTTTTGGCGCAATAATTGAGAGATTTGCTCCCGTGAACGAAGGCCCGAGTCGACGGCGTCCACATCAGACCCACCAGGCAAGTAACTGATCAACTTGGGGTGGGGTTAGCCGTAGAGGGCTTCGAAGGGGGTTAAGTGTGTTGATGCATGGGTAAGTGTTGTACCACCACTCGGCCAATGGTAACCATACGACCCAATCCTTAGGTCTGTCGCTTGTAAAACAACGTAGGTAGTTCTCTAGGGTCTTATTTACGGTTTCAGATTGACCATCACTCTGGGGGTGGTAAGCCGTGGAAAAAGCCAGTTGTACCCCTTGCTGCCGAAATAACTCCCCCCAAAATTTACTAGTGAAAGATCGGTCCCGATCCGAGATGATGGTATTGGGCATACCATGAAGCTTAAAGACAAGCTTCATAAAAAGTTGAGCTAAGGTTAGGGCTATATAAGGATGGCTGAGGGGAATAAAATGGCTGAACTTTGTCAATCTGTCCACGATCATCCACAAACAATCGAACCCCTTAGAAGGCGGAAGACCTTCAATAAAATCCATAGCGATGCTAACCCATGGTCTAGAAGGTATCGATAGTGGCTGTAAAAGACCCCCTGGAAGTGTATTCTCATTCTTGACACGTTGGCACACATCACAGCCCCTAATGTACTCATTCACCTCAGCTTTTAACCCAGGCCAAAAGAACTCCCTTCGCACAAGATGGAGAGTTTTATCAAACCCTGAGTGACCCCCAGTGGGGCTGCTGTGTAGTAATTCCAGCAGCTGCAACTTGAAAGATTTATGATTAGTAATATAGAGCCTTTGTTTATAGTAAAGCAACCCATCCTGGCAGGTGTATTTAGGCCCTAACTCCTGGTTTTTACACTTCTGTACCAATGCTTGTACTGCTGTGTCCTCAACATACAACTTCCTCAATTCATTCAATAACTCCAGTTTTGGTACTGAAATCATAGTAAGCATTAGAGTGACAGGACCTTCATCCTCATACATTCGAGATAGCGCTTCTGCAACTTTATTGTCTTTGCCTTGCTTGTATTCTACTAGGAAATCATAGCCTAGAAGCTTGGACACCCATCTTTGTTGCATTGGTCTTCTGATCTAGTAAGAATTTCAAACTTTGATGGTCAGTTTTAACTGTGAACCGAGACCCCAAAAGGTAATGTCGCCATTTTTGCACAGCTGAAACCAAAGCCAGTAGCTCCTTCTCATACGTAGACATATTCAAGGCCCTCTCCTTTAGAGCTTGACTGTAAAAAGCAATAGGATGCCCTTTTTGTAGAAGAACAGCCCCCACAGCCTTCCTCGAGGCATCACACTCCATGGTAAATGGCTGGAAAAAATCTGGGAGAGCCAATGCCGGTGGGTTCATAACAACTTGTTTGAGCTTAAGAAATGCCTCCTCAGCCTCCGGATTCCATTTGAAGCCATCTTTCTTCAGTAAACAAGTCAAGGTAGCAGCCACGCCTCCATACCCCCGTATAAAACGTCTGTAATAGCCCAGTCAGGCCAAGAAAGCCTCGAAGAGCTTTAAGAGAGGTAGGCCTTGGCCAATCTTCCATGGCCTTAAGCTTTTCCGGGTTAGCCTTAACTCTTTGGGCTGAAATGAAATGCCCCAAATATGAGACCTCAAGGTTGCCGAAACTGCATTTAGACAACTTGGCAAACGTGCTGCCTTAGTGTCTCAAGAGTAATCCTGAGATGTTGTAGGTGTTGCTCCATAACCCTGCTATAAATTAAAATGTCATAAAAAAACACCAAAATAAACTTTCGTAAGTAAGGCCTGAAAATGGTGTTCATCAAACTTTGAAAAGTGCTGGGGGCATTGGTCAAGCCAAATGGCATTACCAAAAATTCATAGTGGCCTTCATGAGTACGAAAGGCCGTTTTAGAGATATCTGCATGATTGACCCTAATCTGGTGGTATCCAGATCTGAGATCGAGTATGGAAAACACTGTCGAGCCATTCAGCTCATCTAGCAGCTCGTCCACAATTGATATATGATATTTATCCTTAACCGTGACACTATTTAGGGCTCGATAATCCACATATAGCCTCCAGGACCCATTCGCTTTCCGGACAAGTAAAACAGGTGAAAAATAGGGACTTTGGCTGGGTTGTATCACTCTAGACGAGAGAAGTTCTTTTATAATTTTCTCTATTTCATCTTTTTGAAAAAATGGATATCTGTATGGTCTTACTGAAATGGGTTTAGTGTCTAGGTGTAGGATGATGGAATGGTCGTGGGATCTGTGTGGAGGAAGTGTTTTTGGCTTAGAGAAGATATCCTGGAAGTGCTGGAGAAGGTTTTGAATTTCTGGGCAAGTGGGCTGGTTCGGCTTGGGTATGATTTCTTCCTTGAACTGCAACAAAACCCCTGTATTTTTCCTGCTGGAACTGGCAGGTAATGTACCTCTTGCATGACTTTTGGGTTGTCAAGACCCTTAAGTAAGACTTCCTTCCCTAAATGTGTAAATTGCATGTGTAAGTGTGAACAGTACCCAATGTCTGGAGCCAAGAGACTCCCAAAACCATGTCACAGCCAGCAAGGCTCAGAATGTAAACCCCTGTATCAAATAGACTGCCCTGTATAGATAGAGACATGTTAGAAATCATGCCCTCACTCTCTACCACTGTCCCATTAGCCACTTTCACTACCACTTTGGCTTTACTGTCACAATGCAATTTAGTCTTGCATAAGGCTCCCGGGTCTAGGAAATTATGCGTGCTCCCTGTGTCAATCAAAACAACCAAAACACAAGCATCTACAATGGCCATGACCCTCATGGTTCTCGGATTGGCAGCCCCCATTATAGCATGTAATGAAATCTCAGGGTTGGAATTAAAAGGTTCTAAGGTGACTATGTAATCCACAACTTCCTTAAGTTTTTCCTCTTCTTTTTGCTCCTTAACCTCCTCTGGATTGTCACAAATCTCCTCAATCAAATAGAGTTTGGGTTTTTGACAACGATGGCCCGGTTGCCATTTAGCCTCACAATAATAACACAAACCCTTTTCCCGATGGTCTTTCATTTGGAGGTGGTTAATGCGCTAGACTGGAAGAGTGTTTTTGGACTGTCTGGCCATTTCTGGGTTTATGTTGGGTAGTTTTAACAACCCAGGGTCAGTAGAATATGGAGGGTTGGGAGGGTTCCAGCGGTTGGTTTTTCTGTTCAAGGCTATGTTCTCTTCTTGGATTTTTGCTAGGCTATAGGCTGTGATCAAGTTGTGAGGGTGAAACATCCGGACAGTGAGTCGAATTTCATCTTTAAGACCACTTAAAAAACAACTTAACTTATAATGATCCGAAAGACCCCTAAGCCGATTAGAGAGAATCTCAAACTGTGTTTTATACTCTTCTATAGACCCAGCTTTTTTAAGCCTGGTAAGAGCCTCCATAGGGTCATCATAGCAGTTAGGACCAAATCGAATAAGTAGTGCTTTAATAAAGGTCTCCCAATCAGCCAACACTCCAGATTCATCAAGATCCTGGAACCAGGTGAGTGTCTTTCCTTCCATATGGAAGGATACTAGGCGTAGCCTATGTTGGAGTAAAGTATTGTGGAATAGAAAAAATTGATTCACCCTATAGATCCACCCATTGGGATCAGTACCATCAAAGGCTGGAAAGGCTAACCTGATGGACCTTGTCTGGACCTCACCTCCAATTAATGGTTGTTCATGCTTAAACTGATTACCCTCTGATGAGACTCCATTGTTCTGACTATTGTTTTTCTTTTGCAGTTCCAGAAGCATTACTGCCATTTGTTGCTTGAGACCCTGCATCTCTGCTTCTATGGATTTAAATTGAGTTTCCGAAGTTTTTTTGAGTGTATTCAATCCTTCTTGTAATTGAGTGAGCATAGTGTTATCAGCCATAGTGATAAGGCAGGAAGGATGACTCTAGATACCACTTTGTAACAGTATAGTTAAAAGAAAATAATAAACTTCTCACTTCAAGGGTGAGAAAACCTCTAGGAGATAGAGAAGAAGACTTAATTTGATAGATGATTTTCAATCCGTTCTACATCGGATTTCACCTCCATATGCAGGAGATTCTAACAAACTTGGACATAAGAGTAATTTCAAATAAAAGAAATAACAACTGTAACTAATAGTACTTTTACTACATTATTGAAAGAGTAAAGTAAAGGATGTGTCTTTAGTCTCCACGTGGTCTTCCAGACTATTCTTATCCTCCACCTAACCCTAGCTTTAATCTCAACCGTCCCTTTGATCAAAGGTGCTCATTAACCCATAACTTTCTCTTCTTTGTACGTTTACAAGCAAAACTACACAAATGATGCTCCTCCACGATTGGGCTTGTAACAATTACACCATCATTTTGATTCTGCTTGTTCCTCAAAATAGGTACATTAATAATATATAAGACTTTGGATGCATATTATCAATTGGTTTGGGGACAAAGCATATTCTGTAGGTGTTCATAATTTCTTGGCCCTAGCTCATGGTCAGGCATCTGGAAGCAATCTTATTAGGTGTCCATGCCGGAGATGTCTTAATAACTATTACTATCTCATCGCCATGGTGGAAGAGCATCTTTTCGAAACTATACCCACTGGATCCATGGGGAGAATGATGATTTTCTCAAGGATAATACCAACAGCTGCAACCTTGATAGCATGGACACTGGAGAATGATGTCATGTTAGACGATATCTATTGTAGAAGATTTATAGGTACTGTTCCTTCATCTAAAAAGTCTTGGTAGTCGGAGTGGTAACTCATTCTACATGAGGTGGGCATAAGAATCTTTGGGTGGACGATAGCAGCATGATTAGGCACCCTAGTGACTCAATGGTTTGGAAAGAGTTTGTCAATAGGCATAGTTAGTTTGCTCATAGGCATTTCAACATTCGTTTAGGCTTAGCAAGTGATGGTTTCAACCTATTTACGAATGCGAGTAAACCCTATAGCATTTTACCAATGGTACTTGTTCCCTACAATTTAACCCCCTTGGTTGTGTAGGAAAGAATCTTATATCATGTTGACATTCTCTCTCTCTCTCTCTCTCTCTCTCTCACACACACACACACACACAAATCTCCATTAAGCTGATACACCCAAATTTATTTTTCTTTTTTACTTTATGTATCTTTCTTTGCATAGCTTTCTCTGTTTATTGATCATTGAGAAGGTGTAGATCCCAAATGGAGAAGTTTATGAAAATGATAGCTACCCTTGAATGGGCAGTTCCTTATGTAGAGAAACTTTTGGAATGACTTTTTTACATGGTACTAGATTTTTAATTTACACCAATACCATAATTTTAGTTATCGTTTTTAATTTTTAGTTTATTATTTATTTATAAATGAGGCTCATATGTTACACTCAATTTAATCAAGAGTTCTGCTACGTATAGTCATTTTTGCATACTCTACTTATGTGATTGGTCAAAACAGTTATTTTATATTTAAAAAGTGACGCAACTAATCACATTAGTGGAGTACGCAAATAAGTACACAAAAATGACTACACATAAAATTTTTGTTTAATCAATCCAACTTGTCGAGCCGTGGACTTACCTTCCACTTGTAAAAGTTTTATTTTATAGATATTAAAGAGGAGCATGCCAATAAGGAGGCTTAGAGGACACATGGGAGAGTTATAAAAAGGATATGAAATAAGTATCGTCTACAAATTACTTAAAGTAACGTCTATAGATTAGTTAAAGTTTTATTTGAGATTTTATGAAAGAATGATTTGAGTTGGTTTGATGGTTTGAACTCAATATTTATGAAGACTTTTAGTTCATTTTTCCCCTTGGAGCACAATGGGAAATTAGCATCGTCGATTCAAATAGTTGGCATTGGAGGAAATCCTTCCTACATATAGCGTCACTGATTCTTAACAACCAGCCATAGTTGCAGATCAAATACTGACATGTTTAATGGTGAAGAAGAACATGGTGCTACATCGAACGAGTTGATCGGACTTGATGTGTTGGAGCAAGTTTTGTAACTACAACTAATGAATTTTGGAAAGAGATAGAAAAATTGAAGCTCACTCGCGAGAGTTAAATTGGACTAAGAAGAGTGTATTTATTGAGTTATCATATTGGAAAACATTGATGTGAGATACAACTTGGGTGTAATGCACATTGAGAAAAACATATGCAACCTCATCCTTGGTACAATTATGAATATTGAAGGAAAGACTAAAGACAACTTCAAGGCATGTAACGATTTGATGGGACTTGGCAGAAAAGGGATCTAGAGTTATTGGAGCGTGATGTTTCCTGCCTATTACACATTGGTCAAGGATGCTAGGAAGAGTTTCTATGAATGATTGGAATCTGTCAAGTTTCCTGATGAATATGCCTCTAATATTTTCTAATGTGTGAATGAGACCGATTGTAAGATAGTAGGACTAAAGAGCCACGATTCACATATATTTTTTAAAAAACTATCTTTGCTCACAATTGGTAAGTATTTAAGGGAAGATATATGATTGGCATTGATAGAATTGAGTACTTTTTTCGAAGAACTTTGTGCTTGCATTTTGAACATGGGTAACTTGACCTAGATTCAGTTTGATATTGTTGTCATTCCGTGTAAGCTCAAAACAATATTCTCCCCCCTCCGCATTTTTTATATAATGGTCCACTTAACAATTCATCTACTGCACAAGGCCTTACTTTCAGATCTAGTTTAATATCGGTGGATGTACCATTTAGAGATATTTTTTGGTCGTTTTGCTTTGATCTTTTTGGGTTTACAATCAAAGCCTTCATTTCTTGGTGAAGGTAAAGATGCCCATGGTGATTTTTCTTATGGAGACGAAGCTGATGTCTGGAAAGTTTGATAGAATAAAAAGAAGGTTGGAGTTGGATAACAGCTTTGCAGTTAATTCTAGAGGAAGGAGTGTGGGATTGGCTCTTTTATGGAGTAGGGAGGTGGACCTTGAGATTGTAAACTTTTCTTTTTACCATGTTAGTGCCAATATAAGTTGTGAGGAAAGGAGGACCCATGGCTATTTACTGGCTTTTATGGCCATCCTGAGGTGAGTAAGAGAAGTGAATCCTAGAGATTATTGTCAATGTTAAACCTCTCTATCAATAAGCCTTGGTGTGTTATGAGGGATTTCAATGAAGTGGCTATTCAAGGAGAAAAAGTGGGGGGTAAACCAAGGGGGGATGGATTGGCTGCAGGTTTACATGGAGTAACAAGCACTCGGATAGTACCTTTACAAATGAGAGGTTGGATAGGCTGGTGGCCAATGGGAGATGGACATACATGTTTAGAGAGAGAACTATCGAGGTAATTCATGCTACTCAATTTGACCATAAGGCTCTCTTCATGAATTTGGCAGCTGGGTCCTTAAGGAGAAGAGTAAGGAAGAGATTGTTTAGATTTGAGGCAAGTTGGGCCTTGGATGAGGAGGGTAAACTTGTGATTGAGGAGGCTTGGGCAAGTAGGGTTGGAGATGAGGGGAACTTAAAGGGCATCCAAGAGAAGTTGATGGTGTGTGAGAAGTGTTTAGTGAAGTGGAGTAAAGGGAAGAGGCTGGAATCTGAGTTTGTCTTGAGGCAAAATCTCATATTGCTCCACAATGAACAGGAGGAGGAAGGCAGTCACAATGTGGGTTTGATTGATTAGTTGTAGTGCAAAGTGGGGCTAATTCTTGAACAAGTGGATATGAAATAGAGACAAAGGGCTAAAAAGAATTGGTACAACTTGAGAGACAAAAATACCAAGTTTTTCCACTCTTGTGCCAACCAAAGAAGAAAGAAAAACTAGATCAATGAATTATTTGATTCCAGGGGCAGCAAAGTGAAGGATAATGAGGGTATTGAAGATGTATTTCATGAGTACTTCAGCAAATTGTTTAGTTCTTCCAACCCTTCGAGAGAGGCCATTGAGGTATGCTTAAAAGACCTTAACCCTTGTGTTAGTTCTGAAATGAATGAAGATTTAGAGATGGTGTTTACAAGGGAGGAGGTGGACCTTACTTTGAGCCAGATGGCTCCTCTAAAGTCTCCTAGCTCTTATGGGTATGTAATTGCTTCTATAAGGCATATTGGGGTATTGTATGGCAGGAGGTCACTGCAGCTATTCTACAGTTTCTTTATAGTGAGATAGAGTTGGACAGTTGTGTTAATAGAACTTTTTTAGCCCTTATTCCTAAGGTGTCTAACCCAACTGTGGCTAATGAGTTCAAGCCAATTAGCTTGTGCAATGTCATCTACAAGTTAATTTCGAAAGTCCTAGCAAATAGGCTTAAGAAGTTGCTGCCCCATATTGTTTCTTACAACCAGGGTGCTTTTATCTTTGGAAGATTAATCACTAGCAATGTGATGGTTGCCTATGAGGCTCTCCACACCATGAAAACAAGGTTGAAAGGAAGTGTGAGAAGTATGGCCCTTAAGCTGGACATGTCCAAAGCCTATGACAGGATTGAATGAGTTTATTTGGAAGAGGTGATGAGGAGAATGGGGTTTGGGCAGAGGTAGATTAGCTGGATCATGAAATGTGTGTCCTCTGTCTCTTTTTTGTGCTTGTTAATGGGGAAGCTGGGAAGTGGTTCA
Organism: Juglans regia; assembly: GCF_001411555.2. Taxonomy (NCBI): domain Eukaryota; kingdom Viridiplantae; phylum Streptophyta; class Magnoliopsida; order Fagales; family Juglandaceae; genus Juglans; species Juglans regia. Next base: position 12,947,087 of record NC_049910.1, read on the forward strand.
AACTTGGTAGGGGGCTGAGGCAAGGGGATCCTTTCTCCTCTTACCTCTTTATCGTTTGTGCTGAGGGTCTTTCATCGTTAATTAATGGTCTTGAGGCAAGTGGCTCATTAAAAGGTGTTGCTGTGGCAAGGGGAGGTGTGAGGGTTAATCATTTTCTCGTTGCAGATGATTGTTTGATATTTGGTAGAGCCAAGTTATCTAAGTGGCAGTGCATCTATGGGTTGTTGAAGATAATGAAGAGGCATCGGGTCAAAGCTTGAATCTCAAGAAAACAACAATGTTCTTCAGCTTTAATGCTAAACTTTCCACTAGACTGAGCATAAAGAATGTGGTTGGGGTGTCTATCTGTGGCAATTACGAGAAATATCTTGGACTGCCTGCAATAGTTGGGAGATCCAAGTTTAACACATTTAGAGCTCTAAAGGAAAGGGTGTGGGCTAAGATAATTAATTGGAAGAATTCTTTTTTGTCTCAAGTTGGTAAGGAGGTTCTCCTCAAGGCTATGGCCCAAGCAATCTCTACCTTTGCTATGAGTGTATTTAGACTCCCTAAATGACTCTGTTATGATATTAACTCCCTTATGGCTAAGTTCTGGTGGGGCCATAAATAGAATGACAAGAAGATCCACTGGAGGGGCTGGCTAAAAATCAATAAGAGTAAGAGAAATGGTGGGCTGGGCTTTCGAGACTTAGAATGCTTCAACACTGCTATGCTTGCAAAGTAGTGTTGGGGATTCTTGCTTAATCCTTCATCCTTGGTTGCAACTGTAATGAGACAGAAGTATTTTAAGGATGGTGAGCTGTTAAATGCAAGATTAGGAAGAGGACCCTCTTATGTGTAGAGAAGTCTATGGTATGCTTTGGACCTAATTAGAGAAAGGGGTGCTTGGAGGGTGAGGAATGGCAGCAAGGTGCACATTTGGGGGGACAATTGGTTGCCAAGTGTGACATCCCCCATGATTTTGTCTCCTGTTAATAGATTGGATAGTGACTTAAAAGTTTGCAAGCTGATCAAAGAGGAGGAGAGGTCTTGGAATTTGAAACTACTTAATGATTCTTAGTGGAGGAGGTGGAGCTCATTAGAAGCATTCAGTTGTGCAGCAGTGTGACAGTGGATGAAAGGGTATGGGGATTCTCATTTGATGGTAGGTTTTCTATCAAGAATGCTTATCTCTTGGAGTACTCGAGCATTAAAAGGAAGAGGGGGGAGTCTTCAAGAGGGGAGGGTGATGGGGATATTTGGAAGAGTATATGGGGCCTCAAAGTGCAGCCATGTGTCAAGCATTTTGTATGCATGGAAAGCTTGCCTAGATGTGCTGCCCACTAGAGAGAATTTATGGAAGATATAAATGGTGGAACTAGAGTCTATTGTGCATGTTCTATGGGTATGTCCAGCTGCCTCTAATGTTTGGTATGAAGGTAATAGTCCAGTGTAAAAGTGGAGTAGCAGTGAAACCTGTTTCATGGAGTTGTGGAGGAAAATTATTTTGAAGTTGAAAATAGAAGACATGGAACTCGTAGCATGTATTATGAGGAAACTGTGGCCGAGGAGGAACTACTGGATCTTTGATAGAAAGTTCCTTGATACTAAAGGGGTGATGAGGTCTGCTGCGGAGCGCTACATAAAATATGCTATTGTATAAGAGCAAAGGTAGTGTTTGCAGGGGTCTGGGATCAATTGCAGTAAGGAAGATAAATGGGAAATGCCTGATATCTTTTGGGTTAAGGCTAATTGGGATGTATCTGTGAATGCTTCTCTTAAGAAAGTGGGTATTGGGGTGGTTCTAAGGGATGATGAAGGGGAGGTTTTGGCTTCCTTGTGTTCTGTGGTGAACTACTTGCAAAATCCTTTGGTTGGGGAAGCTTTAGCACTGAGAAGGGCTGTTTTGCTTTGTGGTGAGCTTGGTTTCTCAAAGATTGTACTAGAAGGGGACTCACAAGTTATAGTCAAGGCTGCCAATAGTAGTGAATCTCTCTTTGCAGATTATGGGAATCATGTGGTGGATGTGGTGAGAGGTCTACTAAAAGCCAGAGTGGATTGGAAGGTGAGGTTTGTATAGAGGAAGGTCAATAACATTGCTCATAAGTTTGCTAGATTAGCTTTCAATTTTCCAATAGAAAGGGTTTAGATTGAAGAAGGCCCTATAGAGTTTTTCAATACATTACAGTAGGAGAAATATTGTAATGGGTGACTATGTAAACGATATGAATGAGAATTGAGGTATAATTTTTTGTTTAAAAAAAAAAAAATCTGTTTTAATAGTTTAGTCAAATTTATAATTAATCCAATGTGAGGTGCATTTGAAATAGGTTAGGCAAAATAGTTAAAGTGGCTTCTTTAATTATGATTGGACTAAAATCTCGACTAAGCTAATGCTAGTAGAGCATTAAACCCTTGCTCAAGGTCCACGAAGAGGCCTAACCTATAAGAAAACTGATAAACTTACTACTTTTTTTATAATTATTTTACGACTCTATATAAAATGGAGTGTACGTAGTTATATAAACTTAAAATTAGTTCTACTGGATTGACATAATTACATTAATTGGTTGTAAAATGAGTTGTCTTAAGTTGATGACTTTGTAGATACGATAAACAATCTCGATTTTTATTTTATTTTTTATATGAAACACATGCATCGATTGTGTTTCTAGACTTTCCTTACGCGTACATGATCAGGCTTGTCTTTAATAAGTAGGCTAAATACATAAAATATTTAATTAATTAAATTTGGTTGAGTGTAGACTTAGGATTCAAATTCATGATTTTTATTTTGATGGCATGTTAAATCACTATGCTGAGAATAAGTTGTCTTAAGTTATATTAATATTTGAAAAGGATTAGTACTCGATTTATAATTAAATTTGGTTGCAATTATTATAAATCTCAGTTCTGTAAAGTGAGAGACTAATGTGAATGTGACACTCAATTAGACCTGCTGGGCGGGCCCCCGCATCTGGTTTGCTTGGCCCATCCACCTGCCCCTGCATGAGTCGAGGGGGCAATTCGTCGAGCCCAAGCAGACGAGCGGGTGTGATTTTCTTAGAAATTTAGAAGCGAGTGTGGGGTGAGAGTGGATAGCTCCACTCGCCTGTAGAGATCCAAGACTAGTCATGGTCGTAGTTTTTTGCTCAGACTCATCACCACGCCATAGACTGCAATGATTCATTTATTTTTTGTTTTAAGATTTTATTTTTTTGTTGGATTTGGTGGATGGTACTTTGGATTTAGTGAACAAATTTGTAGATCTGGGTTGTTTTGCAGATTTCGGATGGGTTGCAAGGCCATTCGTCCACCTAGCAACAGGGAGCGGGGCCACCTACCCATACACGACGGGGTCGATTGCTTGAGTCTATATGCGGCCCTCCAGCCATGCAAGAATGGCCGGGGGGCGGGGTGGCCACCTACTAGAGCGGGGGCATACCTTCTTATCATATTGATTTATTTCTACCATATATATAAAAAACTATATAATTAATCCACTTTCTACAATTTAGTGCCACGCAATTCAACCATACTTTCCTTTATTTTATGGGAGGTGCTACGTATACATAAAGATTCCACAAACGGATGGACTCGATGGGACGCTGGACAGGAGAATGTCGACTGTTCAGTTTCTTAAAAAAAAAAAAAAAAAGTGCTTGCAAACTTCTTTGGCAGCCAAATGCCTCTGCAAACTTCTTCAACAACCCAACGTCAGGTACCTCTCTCTCTCTCCCTCTCCCTCTCTCTCTCTGTGGCATTTTTTTCCAACTTTTCCACCCATTCTCTGGTTTGTCGTTTCTTGATGTTTTTTTTTTTTTTTTTCCTGTCTGTTTGTAGGGATCGCCGACGTCGTCCCTAACGTTGTCGCCGTAAGTTACATTCCTAACATTGGGAAATATTGGCAATGAAGGTGAGAAACTTCAGAAAATTAGACGAAAATAAAAGTGTTTTTTTTTTTTACCCAGTTTATTTACTTAACCTAATATCCTTGCTTTATTAGTTTATGGTTGTCTCTGTATTCTTGCTTTATTGGGAGGAGAGAGAGACAGAGGGATGGGCGGTGGATTGTTGGCGATGGCGACGGCAACGGCAACGGGTTGTGGGCTGGAAGAGAAAGGGAGGAGGGAGATGGGAAGGGAGAGCAGCGGGGGAAGTGAAAAAAAAAAAATTAAAACTGTCGGGGGAAGAGAGAGGAAGGGAGGGGGGGGATAAAGAGAAAAAATAAATAAAAATTGACTTGCCACGTCAGCATATGGGATTCCTTTGTTATTCTAGTGTTTTGCCTTATTTTATACCTTATTTAACTTCGTCATGAGGAGGACACATCGCTCTGATATCCCTTTCCTTTGGTAAACCATTATCGAGTTTGTGTTTTATCCCAACGACACGCGTTCAACTCTGATTTGAGTGTTGAAATTTTGTTGCATTAATCATGGTATGATGTCGAAGGCTGCTATACATTTTTTATTTTATTTTACTAAAATAAGATTATTCTGATACAAGTAGTGGCCATATGTCCACGTTGTTTTGTTTTATTTGTTTTATTGTTATTTGGTCGGGTTCCAAGTACCAACCTATATGATTGATGTTAACTTCAATTCTCTCCATTTTATCAAAACTATATTATAATCCATATTTTTAAAAAATAATAATCAATAATAAGACATCAACCAAATAAAATTAAAAAAAAATTAACTTTATAATATTTAAAATTTTAATGTATAAATTAAAGAACTTTTGTTGGAGTGCACCCATCAAACATATAGCAAGTTGATAGGTTTGTTAAATATGTTTGCAAAGAAAATAGCTAGGTGAAAGATAAAATGCCATATCCAAAAAAATAAAAAAAAAATGTAGATCTAGAAAAGATAAATGCTTAATACGTGACTTTTACATATTGATCATATTATACATGACAATTTAATAGATCGAGCTAAGAGAATTCTTATGAAAAGATTATCAGTCATCATGTCAAGATGTTTTCTCAATTGGAAAAAGAACGAAGTGATAAAGAAAAAAACTTATATATATATATAATATTAATTGGACAATCTCGAATAACTATATATAATTCAATTTAATCCACTTATTATTATTTTTATCCTATACAACCCACTTAAATTTTGAAACTCCAAGAATCCGTTAATTAGCCTCTCAACTTACAACTATTTTTAAATATTGTCAGATATTTATTTTTCAAATATCACTTAAATATAAAATATTTTTAATTTTAAATCTTCAACTTGTTTATCTAATCATTACAACTTTTTCAATCTCTCAAACCAAATATAAAAAATAATACTAATTTTTCAAATTTATAAATAAAAATTATATTGAAAAATTATATTCAAGCAATTTTTTAATTTTATAATATTTTAATTTAATTTTTTCTCTCTTTTCGCTTGAAACACAATAACATATTTTAAATTAAATCATTTCACTACTATTCACAGATATACTTATGAGATATTTGAAATATCCAAACAGGCCCTTAATTAGACCTCAGTAGTGTGAAATAAAAGCTGGGGATTTGGATTCTTCTAGATTATGAAGAGAAATGTTAGATCTATAAAATGATTTTATAAAAATAGACTTATAAATTGACATGACTTGATATGGTTTCAGATCTATTTTACGGTAAAATAAAGTTTACAATATGAAATATACCATGTCAAACTTTGTTTTACAATCTGATATATTGTATTAAATCATATCAATTTATGAGTTTATTTTTGTGAGATTTATGAAGAATTTTTTTATGATAAATATAAAATATAAATATATATTATTATTAAAATTAAAAAAAAACCAATAAAAGCAAATACTAAAAATACCCGCAGCGGCAGGCTTTGAGATCTCTCTCTCGTATGTGCGCCCGTGAGAGGCATTTAGAAGCAAAATTAGCTTTAGTTTCAACTGTTTCTCATGGTCAAAATAGTGGAATAAGAGAGGCTCACCCCACCCCCCCCCGCATAAATTGAAACATGTCTCAGCCTTGTTCTAAAGTTGTCAAGCTCAGCCTCAGGAAGAGAATTCAATGTCGCATGTTGATCCTCCGGCGATGGTTCCAGCGAGTTTTGGACCGTCTTCTCATCTGCTCCCTGGGGAAACCAATCCGGTACCGCATGTTACCACATGCCACCATGACGTCTCCGTCGCTGGGCGGCACCCCGGTGGGGAATTTTACGCCGGAGCAGCAAGTGACGCCGGCGCCGCCGGTGTGCCATAACCGCGACGTGGAAAGTTCTTCGGATTTAGTTTCCTTGAAGATCAGTCTCTTGGGTGATAGCCAAATTGGAAAGACTAGTTTTCTGGTTTGTATATTACCCTTTTCATCATAATTACAACATGCACGTACGTACGGACGTATATATGTATATCTGTATGCATTCTTTTGGGTTTCTGTATATATATATATATAATATATATAATGTGGTTCTGATCTTTGTTTTTTGATCCATTGATTCTTCATCTCTCTGTACATCTGAAATTTCGTTTCTTTCGATTTTCTTGGTTTGAAGGTGAAGTATGTAGGGAATGAGAAAGAACAGGAAGCTTTGCAGAAGAAAGAATTAAATTTGATGTATAAAACATTATTGGTTGGAGGTGCACGTATTTCCTATTCTATTTGGGAAGTTGGAGGTATTCTACTTTTTTCTTATATATTTTTTCTCTCTTTTAATTTCCTTGACGTCAATGACCTGTGTTCTTATATATGTTTCGTTTCCTTGGGCTGCATTTGGCTGCCCAGAGAAAATAGAATCCAAACTGCCCTTTGTTTTTTTAGGAAATTATAAAGAATTTAAAACTTTCCTGTGATGTTCATCGCTCAAAATTTGAATTAAAAATATTTAATGATTAAATAAGATAATATAACATGATAATGATTGTAAAACAAATGAGGATCAGACCCATTAATTAATTAATTTAAAAGGAAAATCATTAAATTGGTCGCAGGTGGTAACAAATCTTGGGATCACATTCCTGCTGCTTGCAAGGACTCTGTTGCAATTTTGTTCATGTTTGATCTGACAAGTCGATGTACGCTAAATGGGTGAGCTTTTAATCTTTTTGCATTTATGAAATCATGTAATTAAAAGAAAATTTGTGTTGATGGGTAGAGTTTCTTAAGCTTTTGAATTTACTGAAAAATGGAGAAAATTAAAAAATTAATGATCCTTTCTGAAACGTGGGGGTTTTCTGTGACTGCGCGCAGAGTCCTAAGGTGGCATCAAGAAGCAATAAAATGGAATCAAGTATGTGTATGACTAGCTCCTACAATTTTTTTAAAGAAAAACAAAATATCACAATTTCTTTATTAGTATTTTGGATCCACAATAGGGTTATACACAAACCTATCTGGCCATGTTTCGCTTGTTCTCAGATAATCATGTGTTATTTCTTCTTAATTTGTTTGATTCTTTTGCAGACGGCAATTCCTGTTTTGATTGGAACAAAGTTCGATGACTTTATCCAGCTTCCCATAGATTTGCAATGGACGATCTCAAGTGAGGTAAATATAACTTTCAAGTATAAGTTAGGATTGTTCGGATACAAAAATATTTTTCATCTATTTTATCTCATAATTATAATTTTTTTAAATTTTTATATAAAATATAATAAAAATTTAAAATTTTTAAATTTCAAAACAATAATAATATTAAAAAATAATATTCTAATAATATCTTATTTAACTAATATAAAATCATCTCTTCTCATTTAATAATTGTAATAGAATGAGATGATTTTAGATAAAAGATAAAAGTTAAAAAAAATATTATTTTTTATATTATTATTATTTTAAAATTTTAAAATTTTAAAAAATTAAATTATTTATTATATTTTATATAAAAATTTAAAAAAATTATAATAATAAAATACTTTTTAATCCAAACGAAGTCTATAAAAGTTCATGATACGTGAATCATCATCCATCGTAAACAATTAAAACCGGTTTGTTTTACCAAAAATATTCTCTAGTACGTAGTTTTGTGGGATTTGAATGGTCTTGATTGCGAGAGGGCAGGGAAGATGAAGATAAATAAAGAGCTAGAAAAAGGACAGACCAGTCAGAAATGGATAAGGATGGAGAAGACTGTGTGCATTACTGAGGGGTCAAGAAAGGGATAAGAATGATGTTGCATCTTTCTGCTTGAAACCCTATTTTTAAAGAAAAGAGACAATAATTGAACAGTAACCAACCACCCATGTTTTAAGGATACTTTTGGGCTCCATCCATGTTTTAAGTATTAACCAACCAAACCAACAACTCACTCCAAGGATTCTCCTCTACCATCTAACCATTTAATTAATAACCCATTTGAAGAAGTCACCTTATAGAGCCCAACCACTCCATAATTTTCAGTGATTGCATAGCATCTCCAACTACCTCTTTTAAAGGATCATTCATGGGCACTCACAAAGTAACCAACTTATCCAATTTTATTTAAAAGTTCATTCAAGTTCTTTTTAATTCCTTGTTTGGATTTAATTACTCAATTTCATATATAAATATATATATATATATATATCTGAAATTTTTTTTTTACATCACATTGCTATCTCACTATATAAAATATGTATATTTATTACTATTAAATAATTTTTTATTAGATTATTTTTTATTATCTAATAGTAATAAATATGTCACATCTTAAATAGTCGAATGAAAGTAAGATGAGAATGCAGTGTATAACATTACTATATATGAATAATGATAGTTACAATCGTGAGTGTACAAACGTCAATTAATCACTCTGAAAAAAAGTGAATAAATATGAGATCTATATGAAAAAAATTATTTTTTTAATAATAGATCACACTCTTTTTTAAAGTAATTGCACGATACTTGTATACTCTACGATTATATATAACATTACTCACTATATATATATGTGTATGACATTTAATACACATGGGAGATTTTATTATTCTAAAATCTTATACTAACGTCATTAAATACAGTAAAGCCACCTAATTTGGTCAGGCAATTGGTAAAACCTACCATATATATAATGATCTCAAAATTGTAACTTGGTTGATGATTTGTGACAGGCAAGAGCAATAGCAAAGGCCCTAAATGCGACCCTCTTCTTTTCAAGTGCAACCTACAACATCAATGTCAATAAGGTCTTCAAATTCATCACTGCAAAGCTCTTTGACCTTCCATGGACAGTGGAGCGTAATCTAACTATGGGAGAGCCCCTGATTGATTTTTAGAGGATTAATCTGTACATAGCAAAATCTTCCAAATACAAAAGAAAGAGAGTGACCAAAGTCGGAAAATTGCCGGAGTTGCCATCAGTACTAAATCTAGTCTGGCCTGTTGCTTTGCTTGCATATATGCCATGGAGAGAGGCTGCGGCGGGGGGATCGAATAGATCAGCCTTCATCTCTAACCATAAATAATATGTTTAGTTCAAGTCAGCAATTGTATAAAGATAAAGCTTTTTCCTTTTTTCTAGCTTTTTTCTTTCCGAAGATAGATTATTTTCTAACAACGAGGCTTTTCCTTGACCTGCAACCTTTCATGCGCACTCATCAGGTTATTTAGGATTTAGAGTACTATTACAGACATAAACAGATATATTATATAAAAGTAAACGTATAAATTGATTAAATTTTATGATATCTGTTAGATTTATTTTATAATAAAAATAGTTTTACACTCTGATGCATCATATCAAATCATGTCAGTTTGTAGGTTTATTTTTGTATAATTTTTTGTGACTAAAATATTTCTTAAAGCACTAAACACACTGCTAACCTCTAATGTGAAAGCCCGCCACATCAAATGGTACAAAAAATAATATATATATATGAAATGAATCTCACAAAAGTGTCATATTTACACACCAACACCGACTTGTAATTAACAGAACTTTTAAATACATGAATTCAAGTAACTATACTGATATTCTCCATCAATTAACTCACAATACTCAAGGAGAAAGGATTCCAATCAAGACATATCACATCATTCCTACAATCATGCATACACCTTTTTTCTAAGGAAAAGAAAGAAATACATTCAATCATGCACTTTTATTAAATGATTGGCCCCGTCACTTGAAAAGCGTGAAAAGTCCCATGTTTGAAGTTGCAAGAATTCCGAAATAAATGGAAAACCATTAATCTTTTGTCAAGGGATAACGATTAAACATATATGGACGAGTCTTTGGGCGCTACAGTTATACCAAGACTCTTTGAGGAACCGGAATTAGCAATTAAGTCACTTACCATCAGCCGAGATAGTTTCAAAATGCATATAGCATACGCTTCTGTAACAGGATCTTCATTTTCTAATACAGAATAGCCAACCATGAAGAATTAATTACGTACGTAAGATCATAAAAAAGTAAAAAAAAAAAATGCATAATGAAGACTTCTTACTTATTAAAGGAAAATACACAAAACTAATAGCCTCAACTATATTTACTCGATTCTGCTAGATACAAGCATTTTAGTATACCAAACGCGCATCGAACATGATGTGGAAATGTTTAGTTTTTTTTATTAAAAAGATAAAAAAGAAAGAGAAAAAGCAGAAGGTGAAAATGAAAGAAGAAGAGATTGACTGTATCGTTCTTCGTCTCCCCTTTGCTGCCCATTTTCACCATTTATGATCTTCCTCCCCTTCACCATTTAGCAAAAAAGTAGAGGTGCCTGCGGTCGTTAAATATGGAGCCAGCCCCCCTTCCTTCACTCTACAGTCCACACACAACTAACTCCTAGTCCTCTGTTTCCTCCCTCTTTCTCTCGCGTTCTACAAGACAACGGTGCGTTTTACTGTCTAGTCCTGCTTCTGGTCCACAAACCACTCGTTCTTCTGAATTTTACAGTGGGGTGGGAAAGAGACCCCAATTAGTTGGGTTTAAGAAACCGGAAAAAGTATATGACAGACTTTGAAGGGAGACTAGCTTTTTTTGCAAAGTGGGAAATTCATGGCCACATTCTCTCGTCTCCTCTTATCTTCTCTCTTCATCATCGTCTTTCTTTTGGGAATTTAAGAACATAGTCAAAATCTAGAAAGAAAGAAAAAAAGTTCTCGACTTTAGGAGGTCATAGCAGAGAAAAAAAAAAAGTTAGCTAAGCCTAACATCGACGGATTTTTACAAAGAAGGGCCTCGTGCTTTCGTCAAAATCTGGAAAGAAAAAAAAAGTTCTCAACTTCGAGAGGTCATAGAGGAGAAAAAAAATTCGCTAAGCCTAGCATTTAAGGATTTTTTTATTCGTGTGTGTACATCAGAAAGATCATGTAGAAAATTACTTTACTTCTGAATTGGATGTATTAGAAATAGAAAAATTTGGTACCAACCCGAATAGAGGCGACATTTTTACACTCGTGATAAGGTCAGAACGAAACAGAAATAGAATGTCATGTCAGAGGCTTTCAAAGGTCATATCATATCATATCAGAATACAAAACATATTTAGAACACAACATAATCAGATCATAGTCATATAATTATGCAAAAATTTTTATATTTGCTCATTTTTGCACAGTTCAGAAACAGAATGTAAAAAATAACTCATATCTATACCAATCATGACAGAAAATACTTTCTCTTCTAAATTGAGATTTCATGCGAATACAGATAAAATGATTGAGGTCGTTTTCAAGTTTTTCTTTTCATAACAAAACATGCACATCTCTCATAAAATCAAACTTGGTTCAGTCATTTTAGACAAAGTCTAGTATAGAAATTCCACTTACCTGAACTTTTTAATTTTTCAAAATTTTTTCACAACAATATCAAACGATTATTAATCTTCACCTATAAAATAATCACGTAACTTCCGTAAGTTTTCAATTGAACACGTATTTCGATACTTAAACCTGAAATACTAAAGTAACCTATTTTCCTAAAATTCTAAAATTCTCGTAACCTTAAAATATCTCCACTTCCTAAATTCATCAATATCCACTTAATTCTTCAACTATTAAACTCCAGATTATTTCAGTAAAATAAAGTATACGGCTAACATATTTACTCAATTAAACTTAAGTCCATGAAAAATAGATCTCTCCTAATTATTCACTTAACAAACAATATTTCCAACTCATGACAAGTCTATTGAAAAGAAATAGGCCCAAACCAACACCATATATTATAGGTGTTTTGTAACAAATGTAATTGGACTCACCATCCAGCCACTGAGCCAAAACCCATTAGAGATAAAATAAAACAATTCATACATATTAAAAAAAAGGAAAAAAAGAAAAAAAAAACCCTTAGAATCTTTCATTGAAAGTAGGGGTGTCAAATTGTGTTAACGGGTAGTGTTCGTGTCGTGTCAAGATATGTACATTACACTTAATAGGTCAACACGAACACGACCCATTAAGGATTTCGTATCAAAATTCTAAATCCGAACACAACACGGTAAGATAACAGGTTGACACGACACGACTCGTTAATGAATAAGAAATAAATTGACACGACGCGACACTACACGACCTGTTCCGTTTTAACCCGTTTACGTTAATGGGTTGAACAGACACGACACGACACGACCCGTTTGACTTAATTAATTTTATATAAATATTTAAATATAAATAATATCTATAAAAAGTAAAAAACTAACTACAAGTTTAAAATTACAATCCAAACAAATATGATCCACACAATTTGTAATAATATTCATTATTAAAATTATGACCTAAATATAATAAACAAAACATAGAATATAAATATATTAATGTTACAATTCCAAATATAATAAAAAATTAAAAACACAGATCTAAACAAATTTAGAACTTGAAGAAGGAAGTAGAGCCTCCTTGCCCTTTAGGTCTAAGAGTATAAAAGTAAATTTAATTTTCTTAACGGGTTATAACGGGTTGACCCGTTAAGCAATTGTGTCTTAACGGGTCAACTCGTTTTGACCCGAACCCGTTAAGGCTAAACCTTAACTCTCTTTTATCGTGTCGTGTTCGTATTGAGTTAACGGGTCGTGTCACATATTACCACCTCTAATTGAAAGCTGCACGTGATCTTAAGGGTATTACTGTAAAGATAAATAATTAGTGGTTATGAATCAAATATTTCAAAAGTTAGAAAAGACACAAATTCCAGAGAAACTACATATGGTGAGGGAGGAGGGACCGTGCGGTAACTGACCGAGAGAAAAAGGGAGAACTGTGCAATAAGAGACCTATTGGCCAGACAGAAGTTAAGTCCATGACAACTTCCCTCATGGGTGACGGTGCAGTTCTGAGTGGGAGAGAGAAAGTTGAGAGAGAAAGAGAGACAAAGAGTGAGAATACGGAAGAAGACATAAGGGCTTATAGCGGTGTAATTGCGATTGACTTGGCAGTGTCTCACGACAAGGGTTGTCGTGCGGTGCAACCTTGGTGGTTGAGAAGTGGAGAATCTAGGGTGGCTTAGAGCGGTTCCTATGGCAGTATGGCTCTCAGCCTTCTCGTTGCACTGTTGTGCAATGGGTGAAGGATGCAGCATGGTGGCTGAAGCCGGCAGTGGTGCTTAGTGCATTGGGTGTTCTATTTTTGGTAAGGGGAAACAGGGCTTTCGTGCATCGGTTGGGGCCGTGTACGGTAGCTTCCATTTGGTGTTGGGTGAGGGTGGTTGGGCACGACTGGGGTGGTGAACGTGGGGTTGAGGAAAAAGAATGGGCAATTGCAGTGTTAGTTTAGGGGTTTAATGGAGGAACTCCTTGTGCAACTACACATATATGCCATAAATATATATGTGGTACTCTAGGGCAGAGAAAGAAATTTGTTGTGTGATCTTGTGTTTGAGAGGAAGGAAAAGTGTGCATGAATGTATGTGTGTGTGTGTATGTAGTGCTACTATGAACCCTAGCGGAAGGAGACGTGCATGGTGAGGAGTTTATAAAAAAAACAGCAGGTTGGGTCTCCCGATTTAGAGCAAATGGGTGTGGGTCTTGGGGTGATCAGGTAGGTTTCATTTCAAATATTTGGGCCCAAGTCTTGGGTAGCGTATGAATCTAACAAATGGGTTGGGCGGTTAGAGAAATTCAAAATAATCTCATTAGTTTGTCCGTATTTTTATGGATTGTGCATTTAATAAATAAATATGGGTTAATTTCCAAATAAATAGATTTCACTTGGTCCATTAAATGATTTTAATATAATTATCAAGCCCAATGAAAAATCATATTCCGCCAAAAGAAATTTTGGATCAGTAGCCTATTTAAAAAATTCTTGTAAAAAATCAAGTGAGCTTCCCACACATATTAACCTTAAAAAAATTTATAGAACATGACATGACCTGGTTTGGTGCTAGGCCTGGGTGTTGAAAAGTTACTAGGTGCAGCCCTTGAATATTAGCACCCACTTTCCTAGTTTGCAAGCAAGTTATACAGTGGAAACCATACTTTTAGTTCATGAAAATAGGGGATAGAGATGATCTTCATTTTGGTTTTTTTCCATCAATCTCCAAGTTTAGTTCTTGACTTCTTTATCATACATTATTTGTTATAGCTTCACTTTTGTTCATCTCACACAACGCCTTTAATTTAGTGGGACAGTGGTGGTGTCTCTTGTGTAGTTGCAGTTATGGGTTTGTTGTTAATTTTTTTAGTTATTAGTGCAACCTATTATTTTGGGTAAGGGACCCACGAGTCTTGAAGTTTGTTACCTTTTTATTTATTTAATTATCTTTTGATTAATGAGAAAAAAGGCAGTGAAATTTCTTGCCACTTTTTGTCTTGGACTAGAACTTCCTTGAAGTGGTTAACTTCATATTTCCAGTACTTGAGAGACGTTACAATGGTATACGAGCTAGGTTGGGCACATGACAAAAGGTACTGGAACTCATTACTCATAATTAGTTGATGCCGTAGCTACGGTTAAACAAGCACGAGAGGTTTACCGGTAGAATCAGGAGTCATTGCAGTGAGCAGTGGATGGCTTTGCTCAACAACTGCAGACAATGGTGATGAGTGTGGATGCACTTGTTAAAAGCCAAGGCAAAAAAGGTGAAGATGTAGGGAATTATTTGGGATCACAAGTGGCCAACCCCTTTTATGATGATCATGGGGTATCCAAACTCCTGCTATCCGTTTGGATTTCCCTAGGTTTGATGGTGAGGATCCACCAAGGTGGGTCTACCAGGCCAAGGGTGGTGGGTCTACTAGGCTAGCATAGGGTCTTACTGGCTTCCTTCCATGTGGAAAGAAAGACACTTAATTGGTTTCAAGATATAGAGGGATATCTAGCTAGTAAGGCCTTGTGATGTCATTATACAGTAGGTTCGGCTCAACAACCTATGATGACCCTATGGAAGCCGTGATGAAGCTTAGGCAGACCACTACAGTTGAAGCCTAAAACTCAATTTTAAATCTTATCAAGTTAGTTAAGGGGCCTTCTTGAGCCATATAAGCTTAGCTGTTTCTTAACAGGTTTGAGAGAGGACATACAGTTCATGGTAAGGATGCTTAATCCCCAAACTCTCATAGCTACTTTCGGTATAGTTAAAATGCAAGAAGAGAATGTTGTTGCCTTTAGGAGATCTACCAGATTGGGACCAGGCCTAACGCGACTCCCAATCAGTTTACCAACCCAAGAAACAGAGACAATATTCCTGTACAAAGACTAACACTTGTGCAGATGAAGGAATGAAGGGATAAAGGCCTATGCTATAATTGTGATGAAAAGTGGAGACCAGGACACAAATGCAAGGTAGCTAGATTATTCATTATAGAATGTGATGATTCTAGCGATGATGAGAATGTAAGGCGTGGAAAGAAAACCAGGGTGGAAAAAGGTGAAGGAAGTAAGGCTGCAGCAAAATCTGAAATCGCAAAAGTTGAACCAAGGATATCCATACATGCACTAGTGGGTTCCCTTAATCCAACAAATATGAGACTTATGGGAAAAATACAGGGATGCAGAGTGGTGATTTTGATTAATACAGGAAGTACTCATAACTTCCTGGATCCATCAATTACTAAAAGAACCAGATTACGAACGGAACCTACCAAGGGTTAGCAGTGAAGGTGGCGAATGGTGACACACTTCTAGCCAAGGCAGATGTGAAATGGTGGAATTACACATGCATGGTAATTAATTTACTACAGATTTTTACATTTTAACTCTGGGGGGTTGTGATGTAGTCTTAGGGATCCAATGGCTTAGTACATTGGGACCTATTCTTTGGAATTTCTCCAAACTGTTGATGGGATTCCAGGTAAGGAACCATTCGGAATGACACCCTCGAGCAATCATTGATAGAAGGGGAGAACTTGAGCCCAACCTACAGAGCCTAGTGGATGATTGTAAAGAAATCTTTGAGGAACCAAAAGACTTACCTTCCCTAAGAGCTCAAGATCACCACATTAACCTACTGTCAGATACCTAACCAGTATGCTTGATAGGTACCCATATTTCCAAAAAAATGAAATAGAAAAACTAGTTCAAGACATGTTATCTTCAGGAATTATAAGATCTAGCCAAAGCCCATTTTCCTCACCCGTTCTTTTGGTTAGAAAACAAGACGAAAGTTGGAGATTATGTGTGGACTACCAAACCTTGAACAAAGAGACCATTAAGGTTAAATTTCTCAGTCCTATGGTAGATGAACTTCATGGAGCAACCATTTTTAGCAAACTAGACCTAAGGTCAGGATATCATCAAATTAGGGTTAATCCTCAAGATATTCAAAAAACAGCCTTTAGGACATCCGAGAGTCACTATGAATTCTTGATGATGCCCTTTGGACTCACCAATGCACCCTATACCTTCCAAAGTCTGATAAACGGCATCTTCAAGCAATATTTAAGGAAGTTTATCCTAATTTTCTTCGATGACATCCTTATCTATAGTAAAAACCTTGATGAACACATTCAACATGTCATAATTGTCTTGCAAATTCTACAATAGCAGCAACTCTTTGCACAAAAATCAAAATGCAGCTTTGGATGCTCTGGAATAGAGACCTTGGCCACTGATTTCTAAGGAAGGAGTTAGAGCTGATTCTAAAAACATTGAGTCTATGTTGAGTTTGACATTCCCCAAGAATATTAAATCATTAAGAGGGTTCCTAGGTTTAACAAGATATTACAAAAAACTTATTAAAGACTATGGTATGATAGTAGCCTCATTGACTGCCTTACTCAAGAAAAGTTCATTTTCCTGGACAGAAATAACTAAAGAAGCCTTCCAAAAATTAAAGCAAGTTGTTCCTAACCCCCTGTATTGGTTTTACCTAACTTTACTAAACCTTTTACTATGGGGTGGGGGTTGTACTCATGCAACATGGAAGGCTAATCACATTCATGAGCTAGGCAATTCAGGGAAAGGCACTCCAGCTCTTCACTTACGAAAATGAATTGATGGCACTAGTTTTAGTAGTCAAGAAATTGAGGCCTTATGTGTTGAGACAGACCTTCAAGGTGCAGACTGATCACCAAAGCCTCAAGTACTTTCTTGAACAAAAGGTGGGAACTCTATTCTAGCAAATGTGGCTAACTAAACTATTGGGATATGAATTTTCGGTGGAGTACAAGAAAGGCATGAAAAATGTTGTGGCTAATGCATTATTTAGGAGGGAAGAAGAAACTCAGGCAAAATTGTTGGCAATCTCGATACCTAGTACCGGCTGGTTGGAATCACTCAAGGCAAGCTATGAGTTTGATCCTAAAATTAAGAGACTTATGAAGGCATATGACAAAGGGGAATTGAATTCCCAAAAGTATCGCAAAAACAAGGGGTTGTTATTCTACAAAAAAAGGCTATACATTGGAGCTTCTTCAGTAGTGCAAGACCACACAATGCAGTTAGTTGACAGTAGTCTATTGGCAGGGCACCCAGGGTTACATAAAACTCTCCACATAGCCCGATCATAACTTTATTGGAAAGGGATGAAATGGTGTATTAAAAAACTTATCAAGGAATGTGATACATGTTAGAAGACTAAGATAGAGAATATACATCCACATCTAGTTGGCCTCTTTCAACCCCTGCCAATATCCTAACAAGTTTGGACTGACATATCTATGAATTTTATTGAAGGATTACCAAATTCAAATGGCTATAGTATTATCATGGTGGGGTAGATAGACTTTCTAAATATGCCCATTTTATTCCTATTACTCATCCCTATAATGTAGTGAAGACTACTAAGATTTTTATAGCCAATATTTTCAAATTGCATGGCATGCTTAGCTCTATTGTGTCTGACAGAGACCCAACCTTCACAATCAACTTTTGGAATGAGCTTTCCAAGCTACAAGGGATTGAACTTAAGCTTAGATCATCCTATCGCCCACAAACAGATGGGCAGATTGAGATTGTAAATAAGTGCATGAAACAGTACCTAAAATGCTATGTGGGAGATCGATCCAAGGAGTGGATGAAGTGGTTACCCTTGGCTGAGTGGTGCTACAACACAAATATCCATTTCTCTACCAAATTTACACCATTTGAAATTGTTTATGGGTATTCACACCCAAAATTACTACCTTATACTTTTGGTACATCTTCGGTATAAGAAGTGGACGATGAATTGAGGACTCGGGATCACGTCCTTAGCATCTTGAAAAGTAACCTACAAATTGCACAATAAATGATGAAGAAATTTGCTAATCTAAAAAGAACAGAGAGGAAAGTTGAGGTGGGGGACTGAGTGTACTTGAAGCTCCAGCCTTACAAGCAACATTCGATTGTGCAAAGACGGAATCTAAAGCTTTTCCCAAGGTTTTACGGGCCACACCAGGTTATTGAAAAGATTGGCACCATGGCATACCGATTGGAGCTACCACCTACCTTAGCTATCGACCTCGTTTTCAATGTATCGTGCCTGAAGAGAAAGTTGGGTAGCCGAAACCACTTGTTGTTGAGTCTGTTGGAGTTTAATGTGGAGGGACTTATACGAGTAGAGCTAGAGGAAATTTTGAACTGATGCATGAAGAAGAAGAAGAAGAAGAACAGGGTTGTGACTAAGTTTTGGTCAAATGGAAGGAATTAAAGCACGAAGAGGCAACGTGGGCAGAGTTTTAAGAAATTGAAAAAAAGACTTCCCAGATCTTGAGGGCAAGGTCTTCTGATGGGGAGGGGAATGTTAAGTGCTTTAGAGGCTGTGGGCCTCGGTATCGTAGTGGGGCCTCTGATGGGTGCAGCCTGAGTTGTATCTATTGGCATGGTGGTCCGTTAAATATGGAGTCCAATAATTTGTTAAATGGTGGTTTACCTAGTCAATTACGTGGGTTCGTAGGTACTATTTACGTGGGTCAGTAGTGGTGTCCCTTGTCTAATTGCTTTGTTGTTAATTTGTTTAGTTATTAGTGCAGCCTATTATTTTGGGTAATGGACCCACGAGTCCTGAAGTTTTTTGTCTTGGAGGAGAACTCCCTCGAAGTGGTGTAACTTCATTTTTCCAATACTTGATAGGCGTTACAAATACTTGAAAAATTGACAAAAGGGAAAGCAAATAAAGGATTTAGTTCCTAAAAATGATTACTTGGATGACATCCTCAGCATGGTCATTGCATCGATGGCCTTTGATTGACGGTGCTCCCCCTCTGGCGTACCCCATGGGCTCTCTCTCTTCAGCACCGGCCTCGTCTCGCTCATTTTTTTGCCCCTTGTTGTGCTGAAAGAGATAATGGTAGGCAGTTTTTGTCTTCAAGCCTTTACCTGAGATGACAATGTTTTCTACTTTGCACGTACATTGTTTTGTCATCTTTTGTTTTGTTTTTATGGTTTCATGGGCTTAAAACAAGATTTTCCAGATTCTCTAATTCAATTGATTCTCTATGCTGGCAGCCTATACTCGAGATTTTGGGCCTATAATCAACTCAAATTAAATCCAACATGTATGAATCAATGGGAGTACCGTGAGCGAAAACCAGAAATCAAACCCTATTAACCCTGATCTATAAGGCTCGTGTATGTGACAAAAATCATAAAATAGTAGGGGAAAATAATTTTATACAACCTACCTTATAAATTAAAGCATTACAAAATAATAAAATCTAGTTGGCTCTACCCCTGATTGGAAGGATCCAATGTATTATATACATTATGGGCCTTGATTTGCAATTACGTAGGCAAAGTTTTGAAATATAAATTTAAAAAGAAAGAGAAGAGTGCACAGTGGCCTTTGGCTGCCGAATCAGCCAAATTTGATGTGTGAGATTCATGTAGAATTAGTGGAATGCTTACATGGTGGCCTATGATAGGAGAACGATGTAAAACCTAAGTTTTATAACCTTGATAGCAGCAACTCCTAAAGAATTTTGCAAAGTTCTATCTCACGGGTGTGTGATATAGAGAGACTTTCCATTCCTTATATAAATATAATTACAAAGTGCTCTATACAGAAGGCTAATCAGCAAGCCATCCAGGGGGCCGGGGCCATCCCCCAACCCACTCAAAAACCTCCTACCCAATCACAACAGCAAAACCCAGCGCAAGCTCCACCCAGACCCGCTTATAACAACACTGCTCCTTCGGCCAATTATGATCCTCAGTAGCAACAAGGTGCTCCCAAGCGACCCTAAGACCCAATAGGGCTCACTACCTGCCATTACCCCTATCCATTCCTACCCTATTCTTGCAACAGTACTGGCACAAAAGGATCGATCCTAGCTGATCGTTCGCGAGTTGAATTCGTTCTCTTGCCATGCCTTTCACTTACTTGCTTGAGTCAGACTCAATCACTCTTTTTATTTGGAAGATCATTCATTCTTCACTCACTCGCTCTTACTCGCGGGGAGCGCAGCAACCAAGTTGCATATTATCATATAGAAACAAGCGAAGCGTATCGAATCACATAGATAAGCCCCTACTTGCCAGCGTGCAGATAGATAGGGCGGGTGAAGCACAGTATACGCAACTGGTCTTTCCTAGTAAAGAACATGCAGGATACATTTGACTTGGAAGATTTTATGGAATAGTATTCTATATGTTACAAATTTCTTGGTGCATGATTTGAGGACAATGCATGATTTCTGGAGTGACCTTGTCCTCTGTTTTGGTGTTGCTAGAATTCTGGTGGTGACGTGGATCAGAACAGAGGCCAAGTTTGATATGCAGAGAGGAAGAGAGCTTTTGGAAATGGTTTGGTAAGGATGTCAACAAGTTGGTTCGGTGAGGAGACAAAAGAAGTTTCCAAAGACCCCAAAGCAACTTGTTCACGTACGTAGTGATAGTCAAGTTAACATGCTTCGTACGTCCATGGAGAATCAGATTTATAGTAATATACAAAGCACTGAGGCTGTTACAATGAGCTACCATGGCTTATTTTTTTGCACTCCACGAAATGAGGTTGTTGCCAAGGAAGGTGCAGTAGCCAGAGGTTGAGTGACGAGTTAGAAGGCATTCAGCCTAATCAGCATTGGAGTAGCCATAGAGATCCAAGCTACTATTGGTAAGAATTCGCATACCAAAATGTGTGGTGCCTTGAACATACTAAAGGATTCTTTTAACAAGTTGATAGTGAGCCACAGTTGGTGTTGGGAATAACCGAATATCGAAGACTAATTAGAAGTATTGCAGCAGAAATAAACACAAGAAAAATAATGACAATCACACACAGTACACGAATATTTAAGTGGTTTAGCTCAATGTGAGTCTACGTCCACTAGTGGGGTCGGTATCAGAGCTTTCACTATAAAACAAAGATGGAGTGCATGAGATTTAATACAAAACTTCTTCACTAAGAATTTAACTCTCCCTCACGTCTCTCTCACAAAATTCACTGAAGTGTAAAACACAAAAATGACTGAAGAAGTGAAATATCAAAAGAGGCGACGCTTCCTATTTATAGAAAACCGTGTGGATTCATTGTTGAGAACATTGGCTCGAGCGAACCTAGGGTTTTGGCATTCCATTCAAGCTGACTGTCGAGCGGGTGTCGAGCGAAGTTTCGGACACATACTTCGATATTTTCAGTCGATCACATACTTCGATATTTAAGCCTAAAATATTAGAATAATCTATTTTAAATTCCTCAAACCTAAAATCCTCATACCCTCAAAATAGCATCATTTCCCAAAACCATCGATATCCACTTAATCGAATTCGTACTGAACAAGAATTTAATCGAACAAGTATTATGATAATTACGGAACTTTATAAATACCAATATTAAAATATCTAGAATACCAAGAATGTATTACAAATTGATAGGATACTTTAACTATAAAAAAAAAAAAAATCTTATAAAATACGTCATTGAAAACTCTTCTCTAAAAAAAAAATTTACTTTCTTTAGTTAACAATATTATTAAAAATATCATCTACACAAATATAATATTTTATAGGACTTAAAAATAAAAACCCATTTAACATAAACTCAAATAGACCCCTCATTCGAAAATATGAATCTGGAACATACACTAAGGGTAAACTGGTAATAACACTGAACTATTAGGTTAATAACTTATATATATATATATATATATATATATACACATATAACTCATAAGAACAAAACTAAAGAAACAAAACACACGGACTTGCGGCGGCAGGGACTTACTCCATGGAGACTAAGGCAAGTGTGGAGGAGCACGGCGCGACAGGGCTGGCTGGCGGGACTGTGGGGTGAGGCTGAAGAGTAGGAGTGCGGCAAAGATTCCGACGAGCTAGGCTGAGCACAAGAAGAAGAAGAGAGGGCGAGGTGAGTGAGCGAGAGGCGAAGAGAGCAATGCAAAAAAGGGGAGATGCAGCTAGGGATGTTGGTGGCTTACCTAGAGGTCGAGGTGGCGTGCGGCAGACAGAGGGTGATGGGGAGTCCTCACCGGCAGTTTTTGTGGGTCACCGCAAGGATGAGCTTTTGGTGGAGGGGACAACAGCGGCTTAAGGGGCTGAACTGCTCTATTTTCGGCTACCAAAACAGAGGAAGGCAAAGCTTGGACACAGGGAAGTTGGGCGGCAGCTTCGTATGGCTAAGCACGGTGGTGAGGTTTGGACTGAGTTTCATAGTGGAGAGTGATGACCGAACGGCTTAGGGGTGGCGGTTTACTAGGTGCAAACTGAGCCCTTCAGTTTGGTGTTTTACGGAGACACGATGGCTTGTTGTGTGGTGGTGCGGTTCTGGACTAAGGTTCACAGAAGGGAGTGGATGTTCAGAAGCGTTTGGATGGCTGAGGTGTGAATGAGAGGGCAGCGACACTGAATTTAGGGTTGAGAAAAGCATAACATATATATAGGCTATAAATGGAAAACAGATAAAACCTAAAAAGGAGGAACGGATGGATGTGCATGAAAGAGGAAATATGGCGTGAACCCGAGCGACGTGAACTCTGGAAGCGTTTTCCATGGGCCTGGGCCTGGTAGTGGGATGGTTCTTACAGGTATTGTGGGTAATGCAAAGGCTGATGCAAGAGGCTGAGGAGGAGAGGGTGTAGGTTGCAAAACTTGGTCTTCCCATTCTGAAAAGGTGCCGAAATCCCCCTCAACAGTATTAGTCCCATAAAGATTGGTTGGTTGGGTGTATGGCAGCTGGGATTGATCAAATACCACAAGGTGCAATGTATAGATACAACATGTTGGTGGGTACAGACATTTGTAACCTTTGTGCGTCACACTATATCCAATGAACACACAAGGAACATATTGTGCCAAGAATTCGAAATATTCCATAATCTGGATTTTTACCATAAAGCCGAAGGAAAGGAGAGTCCATGCCAAGTGTGGAAGATGATTGTCTATTTAACACAAAAATGGTAGTGGAGAAACAATATAGATAGAATCAAGGAGGTAGTTTAGCATGGAACACCATGGATAGATATTTACTGAAATCCCTGCTAACTCACCGCCCTCATCACTTTGAAAATTTTTGATATTGGCGTCGAACTGAGATATCACAAACGTGTGGAAGTTTTTAAAAGCAAAGAAAAATTCTGATTTGTGACAAAGAGTAACCAGCCATGGGATATTATCCTCTGTCTTTTAGATTTCTTGGTGCATGATTTGAGGAAAATTGCATGATTTGTGGAGTGACTTTATCCTCTGTTTTGGTGTAGCTAGAATTCTGGTGGTCCATTAATTTTGAAGCAGCGCTATCACTCACCTTCAAACATGGTCGTGGATCAGGACAGATGCCAAATTTGATATGCAGAGGCTGCATGGAAGAGAGCTATAGGCAACAGTTTGTGAGAATGTCAGCGAGTTGGTTCAGTGAGGAGACAAAAAGAGTTTTCATATCACTAAGAGAAATGATACATACAGTTTTAAAATGTGCAAATTTCGTATATTTATTTTAAAACTAATTATTTTCTATGGGATTCACATAATTTTTTTTTTTAATGATGGACTCTATCATATTTAAAAAATAGTGCTCGCACATTTCATATTATATGATTATATATATTATTACTCGTCTTATAGATGAATATCTAATGTTACTGCAAAATATGCATATTATTGTAGGGACTTCAATTCAAGTTTTTGGTTAAAAAGCATCGAGTAATTAAAATTTTCCTTTTGGGGAGGCGGGCCGATAGATTAAGTTGCAACTTGCACGTACGTGTGGGGTACTAGCATTATTTTCAATTTATGTACATGAGCAATTAGCTAGCAGCTTGATGGTTTCTATCTCCATCAGAGCTTTAATGGGGTACCCATTATAGCTCACGTACGGGAAAAATAATGAACTTTGGATGATCTTAATGCCCAAGCTGCATGCATGATTGATTCATGGCGTAGTACGTACCAAACATCATAATATCTTAATCAATCATGACCTTGACATTATCAAATGGTCGTCGTAAAACAATGCATGGCCATTAAACACCAATATTTCTTTGGTTCACTGTCTATCCCGTGTGTTACATTCATGGGACAGTAGTACTACTCTTGTCAGCCATAATGTCTACTTGAATTTGGGTCGATCTTGTCTGAATCTAATTATTAAAAACAGTAATCGTACACATTATAGGTTAATGGATTAGTCAGTCCATTAATGGCGCTTCCTCATATAGTTATGAAGCGGGACATTTAATTTATTGTTTTGAAGAATATATAGTATATATACAAAAATAGCTAGGTAGCCAATATTTGGTTTGTCATCAAATAGATTTTGAAGAAGTTTTGGTATATATGGCTATATATATTGATCATGACTACAAAAAAATTGTTTATTTACAATCAATTAATTTCAGCAAAATGATTATTTGCAGTTAAAATTGATTGTGAAAAATCTTTTAGTTGTAATAAATTGATCACAAAAATTCATTTTTCTTGACTTTTATATTTTTAAAAACTAGTTTTTCCTCTATTGTTAAGCAATATGGATAGATCGATTATGTTCACAAGGTCGAGAGATGCTCCTTTTATGTTATAATTAAAGGAAGAAGTTCCTGACCTCTTATTATTTTCTTGTCAATTGTAAGCCAAATTTGGACCAATTTTTCACGTCATAAATGTACGTAAAATCTCTTGCAATCGATCATAAGTGCGAGTCGCTCACTTATATTGAGGTGAGGTGTTTTTCTCTAGAAAGGCAGAGAAATGCATGATATTCATGATGTTAGCAGTTTCAATTGAAATAATTAAATTTATCTTTTCTAAAAAGTTCAAATTTTTTATAGAAGTGGTGATTTATTATGCATTAATTAGAAGAGGAATTTTTTATTCTTTAAATTATAGTCTAACATGAAATTGTCTTACCAGATCATGATTTTATGGTTTAGCTCTCGTACTTCCAATTCAATATTGCTACTGCTTGCTTATTTTGTGTTGTTAATTACAATGTGTGCGGGATGCTTGCTAGCTAGCTAGTACTACTTGCTGCATGCTGTTCCTTTTTGTAGTTCTGAATTTGCCTCTGGATTGGATACTGCTGTTATTAGCTAGTACTGGTGCGACTATGGACATCCTCTGTGGTGCTATATTGCAGCTAGATGTGCAGAATTCTAGCTGCAAGCTGTGTACGTAGTAGTACTACTGCTGCTTCTTGCTTGGATGCTTTGCATGTGTTGTTTATTTTGCAGGAATATATATGAACATCATGTACAAACACTACTGCTCCTGGCTGTGTACAGCGCGCCATTATTCACTACTCTGTATACTATCATGTGTTGTGATTATTGTTGTTGGTTATTTAATTTGTGGACTGTTGGTCTGTGTAATTGGCCTGTTTCTGTACTATCTTGTTGGTTTATATATATATATATATATATATTATTACAACAAAAAAGATGATTTTGTTTTGAGACGAAATAAAAATCATCTCAAAAAGTAAGATTTAAGAATGAATTTCATATTTCGTGCCAAAAAAACGACGGAAGAACTATACCATTCGATTGCATTCGAACGGTATAGTTAGGGACGAAATATTTTGTCCCTCATAATGAAATCGTTTGTATGTAATATTTTAATGTTTGGACAGTTAAATTTAACCGTTCAAACATAAATTTTGGCACATTAAGTAAAACTATTATAACGGAAAATTATTCTATTGTTCGAACGTACAAATTTCATCGTTCCAATGATGAATCAACATTGTTCGAACTTAATTTGTAGGATTCGACCCGTGATCATATGTTTTCTTTTGGAGAATTATATTTATATTAACTAGTAATTAAAATAAATTTATCAATTAAATAATATGAATAATATAAATCAATAATTAGTTCAAAAAATATAAAATAATACTAATTCATAATTAAATACTGAATTTACAAAGAGCGATACTACTCCCACTGGTGGGAGCTCCCACTGGGGCTCCTGCTAGTAGTTTTGAGATGAGTTTTTATTTTTTTATTTTTTTACATGTATTTTTTTAACACATTTAAATATATTTTAAAAAATAAAAAAAAATCATAATATTATTAAAAAACACTTACTTAATCATTAAGTAATAAAAAAAATCACAGCGGTAAGAATTAGGGGTAGAAACAAGTGGGAAGAGTAGTATTTTCCATTTACAAAATACTAAATATTGTCCATTCTAAAAAATAAATTAAATAAATAAATAAAAGATAGAAAGTACTAAGACCCCAACTCTTTGCACACTTCCTTGACTGTAGCTAAGCGTTCTTCTATCTGTGTCAGTCGAGTACTGATGGTGACCTGAGTTGCAGACATGGCATCAAGTTTCATACGTAACTCAAATAGGCTAGCAGTAATCTTTGTACGAAACTCAGACACAACAGAACGGACCTCCATACGCACTGCATTGATCACCGCTAATGTCTGTCCACAGATCGCTGCACGCACAATCTTGGCTATGTCCTCACGAGTAGCGTTGTGTATTGATGCATCAGCCCGTCTGGATGTCTCAGCAGCCGATACTCCATGATCTTCCTGCTACGCATCTCTCTGAGGATCAACCGAGTCTGGAACATGTCCACGAAGACGCAGTCTCAAGTGTCCCATGCTGCGTGAAAGGGTGGTGCTGTTGATCGGTCCCATCAGCTCCTGTTTACGCTTATCAACATCAGGCACGACACCGGCAAATAGCAGAAATCGGATGATCAGGATCCCGAATGACAGTATATCAGTCGAAATGTACTGGGACTCTAATCGAAACCTATCGAATATATACCCCACTAGGTCGATAGGAATGCCACGAGTGACCCATATCATAAATTTCGTCCGATCAATGCCAACCTTTGTCTTGTGCTATCGAGGGCCAATATTGTTGGTGATTATCAAATTTATGATCTTGAAGAAAGAAGATAGATCTATCTGATTGATGCTCTTCGTCCCATCATATGGAGGAGCATCTGGACCAACAACCAAATCTCTCACCTCATGATCAGCAAGGGCATCGACCTCATCTGTATAAACTGGTGCCTCTTCCTCAGCTGTCTCCACCACAGCTGAAGGATCAGACTCTCTAGGTACCACGTTCGGATATGCATCTAGCAGCCTAGGAATACCGATATACTCAAGGAGTCTGTCCCGTGAAATACAACTAGAACTCCTCGGACAGAGATCCTATATGCCCCTCCGTCATTTGGGTTGGCACCATCAATCTCTCAATAGAACTCAGCAACAATGTCAATATAGGAGACAGTCTCCCATGATTCCTCCTACTCATCTAAGACAGGTCCTCAACCACAATCGTTGAAGACTGATAGCAGGGAATGACCCTCCTAGACAAGACTCTGGAAGTCAGAAAGTTTCACTTGTCGCTCTAGTGAAACAGTCATCTCCCTGCCTGGACTGATATTAGTCTCAGCTGGATTGCATCGCTTACGTCTCGCTCTAGAAGAAGACATTATAATCAACCAGAAATTTACAAATAAAGAGCTTATCAATACAACATTAACGATAAAAATGTAATAAATAACTAATCACTAAATTACATACGAATAGTAATTTAATAAAATGAGACATTGTGAACAATAGAATTTTATAAAAATAATATCACATTATTTAATATTAATTAGATTAATATTAATAGAAATTAAATATTTAACAAAATGTGATAAATTTCTATATTAATTTAATTATAATATAATATATATTCTCGTTAAGAATTAATAGAACTACAATATAGAATAAAAATAATGATTCACTAATATTATTAAATTTAATTATATCGTTCGAACGCCTAAAATAGTGTTCAAACGATATGCAAACTTGTTTGACTCGTATAGTTTGAACGTATAAAACAACGGTTGAACGGGGTACCGTTCAAACGTCCAAAACAACGTTCAAATAGTTAATTAATAAACTTGTTTAGTTCATGCCGTTCAAACGTCCTACCCAGCGTTCGAATGGTACGTTCGAACGATTTACTTTAATACATTTAAATACTATACTAATATATTAACATATTATATTTTAGTTATAGTCTAATTAGATGACACTATATTTGATACTATATATATGTTATATATAGTCTAATGTATTAACATATTATATTTTAGTTATGGTCTAATTAGATGACACTAGATATGATACTATATATAAGTTATATATAGTCTAATATATTAACGTAATATATTTTAGTTATAGCCCAATTAAATGACACTATATATGATACTATATATATGTTATCTATAGTCTAATATAAACATATTATATTTTAGTTATAGTCTAATTAGATGACACTATAGATGCTAGTACTATAGATGACACTATATATGCTAGTACTTTAGATGAGACAATATGTTGATACTATATATATGTTACTTATAATTTAATTAGTATGATATTATATATTCATATATACTTTACTATAATATAATATATAATATGCTCAATTATATATTATAATATGATATTACTATGTTACTAAACTATAATATCATCTAATATGTCTATATATATTATTGTTGTTCTTTTATTTAAATGTATAGTGTAAAAAAAATATTATTAAACATTTACCAAACCGTTCGAACTGTTAATAATAAGTGTTCGAACGTTTATGAACCAGAGCGAGAATGCATCCATTACCGTTCGAACATACTATTTATCCGTTCGAACAGGAAACTTTAGGAGGGAAATTTTTGCACCTTCATTGTTTCACGTTCGAACGGATAGTAAATAACCATTCGAACAGGAAATGTTCTGCAAATACATGATAGAACCTCACAATCTCGCTCTCCTCCCGCTACTCACAGTCTCTCACGAACCAGCGTATTGCGTGGTTATAACTTGTGTGGAAGAGAGTTCGAGAAAACTCAGTGGTACGTGCTGAACAATTGCCTGAGATAGAGAACCACTTGAAGTAAGTTATAACTTTTTCTTAATTTAAATTCGTTCATTTACTTTAAAAAAATTCTAAAAATATAAAAGACTAGTGGTAATCATCAATTTCAGTGATCATATTAACGTGCTCAAGGAACTGGGAGTAAATGATATAAACCAGATACATGAAGAGGAGTTCCCGAGATGGTTTGAAGAATGGGTAATGACATTACTTATGTTCTACTCAATAACCAATGGAAAAATATTGATTTAAATTTTGATATAATATATGCTTTACTCAATATGTAGGTTGTACAAATTCATGCGAATAATACAAACGATATATCGGATGAACTGTATGCATTGGCGCGTGGCCCATCGAGACGCGCAGCTCGATATTCTGCATATATTTCTTAGGGAAGTAGGTATCACACAATGGATTGAGATTGTTATAGGAAAATCCAAAATAGTGGTGTCCTAGTCGAAGGAAGTTATGATGAAGAAAACATTGATTTCTATGGGATTATTGTCGATATAATTGGAATGAAATATTTGGGGGAGTTTGCGGTATATCTGTTTAAGTGTGATTGGTGGAATTTAAACAATCCTCGAAGTAGAGTCCGTGATGATGAATATTTTTTTATTGTTAATACATAAAAAAAAAAGGTATAAAGATGATCCTTTTATTTTAAATTTTCATGCATCTCTAGTATTCTACTTAGACCTGGAGTTAGGAAATCAATGGTGAGTAGTACAAAAATATTCTCCAAGAAATATATATGATGTTATTTCTCAAGCGGAAGGATAAGATGAAGAAGAAAATGACCCCTCTACTCAAGAATCATACGAAGAAAGTCAACCCACTATAAATTTGTTTGTGGATTTGAGCCAGTATGAGATGATTCCATTAAATAGAGAAGATATTGAGGCTGAAATTATTGATGCGACAATTGAGAAAAATGTTGAATCATATGAAATATCTACAGATGATGAGAGCAAATTGTCAAATAAAACTGATACAGATTATGATTGACCAATTATGTGTTAACATTACACTTGATGACAAATATTTTACTTATTGAATGTATCAGTGGTTTGAAATTATAACACCAAAGAGAAAGAAAGTTTGCAACTCATCTACAAAATAAGGTAAAAATCTAATACTCATAAAAGTTATTAATTAAGGTCATATAATAGATATATAATAGAGATTGATTATAATGTTATATTTTATAGAGCCTACAGTACAATCTCCTCAAGGTCGAGGCACCACTAGAGGCATGACGTTAAAAAAATATCATAAGGTGGATAAGATCAAGGTTAACATTCCTGACGAACATACCGAAGGCGAAGGACAACCAGCAGCTTGGTTTGCATCGCATTTGGGTGCTCTTATACGAACTTATGCACCTTTGGCAATGACTTCATAGAAGAAAGTTCCCCCAAGATGTTAAAGAGCTTATCAAGAAGCGATGTTTGGTAATGTTTAAAATATTGATTTAGTAGAATAAATTTCTATATTTTACTTAAATTTAGAATATTATAAATGATAATATGTTTGTGACTATATTTTTTTAAGGATGATTTCGTATTAAATTTTGGTCGTAGAGAGGAGCGTAAGACTGTGGAAGAGCTTATGAGTAATGCATTCCGCAAATATAAGGCGATGTGTCATGAGCATTATAATAAGTTTGAGAACAAGGAAGATGCACCCAACATCCTTTTCAGGATGTCCGACCTTCTGAGTGGGAAAAAATTTGTGACATGTTTGAGGATTCATCATATCAGGTATAATTAAATTTAATTATTTTACTTGTCCAATTTGTTATTTCGCTTCATAATATTTTCAATTTCTTTGCAGGAGCAAAGTTTTATAAGTAAAACAAATAGATCAAAATTGAAGATTAATCATCATGCAGGCTCAAGATCTTTCTATCGCCTCTCTAAGAAATTGGTATTTCTATTTTTTTATTGGATATAGTTAATTATTTGGATGAATCATAATGACTTTATATCTTAACACTTATTTATTGTAGCAAGATTCATATACCAATTATGATATGACAAAATTATATGCCGCATCACACACTGATCGTAATGGAGAGTGGACTCATCCTGATGCCCGTGAAAGTTATGTAAGTATTATAAAATGTTTTAATTAAATATATTAGAATATTTATAACGATATTAATTCTTTATCTTATATATGTCTAGGATAAAATAGTTGCCTTACGTTCTGAATCTGCGTCAGATCAAAATTCATGAACAAATGATATTGATATTTTTAGACAAGTCCTAAGTCAACGTTCAAGATATTTGAGGGGTTTGGGTCATTGTGTAAAGCCTTCTCCCTCTTCCTCTTCTTCCGGGTTTACCTCTATGACTTCTATAGTGCTAAATAATGCAAATTCTAGAATCGAAAAATTGACTGCAAGACAGTATAAGTTTGAGGCTCAATTGACGAAATAAGCAGACATGAAGATGTGCATCAAACAACATGAAGAACAACAACAAGAGTTCAGAAGACAGATGCAACTCCAAATGCAGCGGCTTATGCAATAGTACAGGCCTCCAAGCAACTGATGGTTTTTTACATACAGATTTTTGGATTATCTATTTATGTACGAACAATACCAGTCTTATGGTTCTTTATTTAGTTCGCACTTATTATAAAAATTTTGTGAATATTGAACAGTTTCTAATGTATTTTTTCAAATATTATGAATGCCTATTTGATTTTTTATTATTGAGTTTAAATAAAATAGTTATTGTTCGAATGACCGCATAACATTCGAACGCAATTTATTAAATCTTTCGAATGATCACATAACGTTCGAACGCCATTTATTTTCGTAGCGTTCGAGCATAATTTTCCATGTTTGAACGCTTATACCGTTTGATCTGTCCTTTTAACATTCGAACGGAAAGCTATATTTATACCGTTCGAACGGGTATATAATTTATTTTTGTTCGCACGGATTTTGCAATAGATAATTGTATAATTGTAACTATTCGAACGATATTTTAGGACGAATTTCAACTGTGACAAAAGAAATTCCCCGTTCGAACAGTTTCCTTCAAATCCGTCTCAAAAGATATATTTTGGGATGAAATGATGATTTTCATACCAAAATATCTTTTGGGACAATGTTGCTGGAACAAGCTCGAGATGAATTTTTTTCGTCCCAAAATATATTTTTGGACAAAATGACTATAATTTGGGATGAAAAATTTCGTCCCTAAAGAGCGTTTCTGTTGTAGTATATATATGTTGTTGGTTAATTTGTACTGGTTGGTGAGCTACACATGATGTATGTTCATGCATTTGGGTTTTGTTCTATTAATTATGGAGGATCATATATGTTCTTTTTGAACTTGAATATGCTAGCTACTGTATGTGTTTTTACGTACGCTCATGTTTTGCTGTTTGATGCTGTGTTTAATTAATAATTGCTGCTCCGCGGCCAAGTGCTTGCTTGTAAGCAAGGAATGCTGGTATTTATAAGCTACTGCGCATGCATGGATTGCCGCTAATTGATGCAACGTCTAGTTTTGTTTCTAATTAAGGTTAGTACTGATCGTCTAATTTATTATTAATATTGCATGGGAATAGTCTTTATTAAGGGTACTGATGATCTACTATTGATCATGAATACGAATCAATGCATAAATTAATTAACCAATTATACTTTTCGGTATTAATGAAGGAATTATATTAATTGGAGCTGCATAGATTCAAAACAATTGAAATATTGGTCACAGTACTACTGAGCCATATATATATACCAGCTTGAATAATCCATTTTTTCATTGAAATATACATCATTTTCCACTGATCATTGAAACAACTCAATAAATATAAAGTATTTTGTTGTCATATATAATATTATATATGTACATACAGAGAGGGCTGGTCATAATGTTTTTCAATATTTGTGTGAGGGGGTAAAATATATTATGCCCAAAATGGTTTTCAAGACCCAACTCATCAAAGGGCCATTACTAGAAGACAAAGGAAGAAAGAGGGAAATGAGACAAGAAAGGACAAGGGTATGAGGGTGTCTGGAGGTGTCAGGAGAAAATGGAAAAGAAATAGGGGGTTAGATAGGAAAAACAGACATTTTTCACAACTAAAGAGGTGCACGCAAGCAGATGGTTAGATAAAAGGGGCAGGGTTCCTACTGTTTCAAGAACTTTTCGGTTCTTCTTCAACTTCTTCTTCAATTTGAGAGCCCCAAAGAAAATATCTTCTTCTCCAACAAGTAGATCTATAGCTCCTATTGTACAGTGAGAAATGAGAGGCTATGAAAGACTGTAAACAAACTTATTATAGTGGAATCTCGCATCTCCAAACCCCCGTGGACGTAGGCCTATTGCCGAACCACGTAAATTTGTGTGTTCAGCTCTTCTTATTTTTTCTGTATTTAAATACTGCTCACCGCCATGAATGTATGCACCGACACTATACAGCCGCATCAGATTATTGCCTAGGGCTCCAAACATCTCTTTCTTCTTTTTTGAGCTGAGCATTTTTGGGCGTTAACAATATGGGTTGTGATAAAGTAGCTAGGTCGATAAAGTATGGGAAATTGGATTAAAAAAAAAAAAACAAAACAAAACAAACAAACAAACAAATTAGAATTTTTTTGACACATGCATGCTTGAGATCAGAGTTTCACTGATTAATGCTTGCAAGATGTCCCGTTATCATATCCAGCAATTCCAATATTCAAACTAGCTAGCTCTTCTCACATGCAAAGATCATTTTGTGAGATTTCAGTACGCCAGTACAGATCAGTACTCAAGCGAAAATTGAGATATTATGTTGCGAGAGATGGTATATTGTCATTGATTAATTGGCTCGAATGATTACTTCATGATCTACAAATATTAATTTATACATGTCGTGAGATCAATGCCATTGAGGCTTTTCACTCACTCAATTAGCAGCTTATCATGATAACATGTCGGATTTTGCATTTTAATTAGAGGATTTAGTACTATATATTGAAAACAAAGTTTGAGCCCCATCAATATATAATAAATCCCTTACAAATGAATTTTTCATAACGAGGGCCGAGCATATATATTATATATATAATAATTTCATGATTTCTAGTTATTTTAGAGATGGAGAGACAAAATTCCGACTATGGAAGAGTGGGTGCTAATAAAAATATTACAACCTTTTTAATTGGGTGAGCAGCTATTTGTGATCAGCTATTTTTTGTAGAAATGACTATTAATTTTTTATTAAAATGAGTCTGATTTCTTCACAAATAGTCATTATCTTCACAAATGCTCATTTAATTTTCTTGTAGGAAGTTTGACGGAAGAGTTCTGCAGAGTTCATTAATCATGAGTCGACTAAATTAAGAGCTATTCAAAAGAGTCGACTAAATTTTGGGTGATTTATTTGGTGCATTAATTACAATATTATATTTGGTTCATCGTTCGAGCTTCCCTCCATATATTATAGCTCATATGTATGTACTTATATTTTTAAAATTGGTTCATCGTTCAGATAATTTCCGCCTCTAAGTCTCATCAGCTAGCCGCCGGGTGAAGGAAATTAAATGCAATAAATTATTAAAAGTGTGGTATCGATATTTCACAACGCACATTAATATAGGTATCGATTGACGCGCATATATATATATATATATATGAAAAATTTTATTCATCATCTCAACTCTCATCATCCTCCCATCATCTCATGATGTGGTATTAAATGATAAGTTTACAAGTGAAATATAATAAATAATTTCCAATCACCTAATGCCACATCATAGAATAATAAAATAATGATGAAAGTTAAGATGATGAGTAACATTATTCTATATATATAGGTACGTATAAGCAATTGGCCGCTAATTGCTACATGTTTAGAAAAAATTATCCATCACTAACTAATGATCTAATCACACACATTTAGGTTTCTTTGGATACTGATAGTGAATTAGTATGAGAATATATAAAAACAGTTACGTTGATTTCAAACATACATTTAGCTTTCTTTGTAGTACAATATCGGACAAACAAATTAACCGGAAACGATCGAAAATATAAGACTATAAAAACCAGATGAAATGATTCATATCCATTTCAAGAGCTCTTAAAATGGTGAAAAAAGAAATCATGCATTGTCCGCTAGCAGGGGAAAGAAAACACAGAAATAAACAGCAAACAAGCCGATCGAATTAAAGGGAAAAGAAGACAGGCGTACGTCCGTACTATTTAAGCTTCACAGATCCAAAACCCTAACCCTGATGACTACAAAGTTAAGAAAGATGAAAGGGATGAGTCCAACCCTATAATATTAATTAACTTGTAACAAGAGCTCTTTGATTTTTTAAATCGTTCGAGGAAGTCAATACCCGAACCCCTAATCCTTGAACACTTTTGTGGACTGCTTAGAAAGGATCTTTTAAGGTGCGCTCTTGACTTCTCCCCCATGATCTCGATCATACATAAGCAGAAATTTCCTCACAATGAAGTTGATAAGAACACTGCAAAAGAAGATTACCCAGAAAATATCTGATCAGTAAGTACGATATTTGAGGATCAAGGAGAAACAAATAGATCTCCTTACTAATTACTAGTTCCTATTTTATAATGCTAAATCCTAAGGGGCATGCATCCAAACACATGTATATAAATGAAAGGTCAAACAACAGCTAGAGAAATGTTAAGGGATTTTTTTGGAAATTAGGAAATAAAGGAATTAATAACGTCATTAAGCTGTAAAACTTGCTTCTAACTTGTATACCTGCATGAACTCAAGGTTTGAAGAGCAGATTAAGCGTTCTCGCATGACAAAGAAGCCTTAATCCTCTCGACGGTGCAAGCAATGAGATTGTTAACAGTTGCAACTGACCCAAGAGAAAGTTTTGCTGTGGGAACTGAATCAACCAAAATCTGGAAAGCAACAGTAAGTAGAGAGCCGCCAGACTCAGCTTCTCCAATGCATCCAGCTCCAAGGGTACTTGAGGTTCCATCAGGGAGAATAGCAAATCCTGAGGGAAGAAGGGCCACATAGTCTGGGTCCCCACCATTTAGTACGAGATTCATTGCAACAATGTCAACCGGAGCATAGATCACGAAAGAGGCTGTTTGATCAGTGCAACTCTCTTGTAATATCAACATGTTGCTCTGGCTTGAATTCGCACTCTGCAAATATTATTTAATTTATAAAATTAGGGTAAGTTCAAATAATACAATATATAACTTGGCCGGGAACATGAAACAGTTTGGGATATTGATATTTTATTCATACGGACTTACATTCACTCGAAGAAGAGACACGCTGTTGCCTGTATCCCGCCCATTAGCAATATGTGCCATTTCTTGCACAACACCACCATTCGAAAGAATATCCCACTGTCATATATATACATACAAGTGAAAACTCAATCAGAATCCTCAGATGGAACTCGTGCATATATATTAATAACTTCCAATATATATAAGATTCGAAATTCCGAAAAAGGAAATTAATAGACTCACAAATTAATTAGGGACAAAATATATATCCATAACAAAATCCCATTTCCATTTTAGTTGCAGAAGTTGAGTATTAGTGCATATGCGTTATGATTGCATATATATATATATATATATATAGTGATCTGGTCAATGCTCAGCCTATATAATGATCGTCAACTACTTTATTGCTCTAGCTGTACACAATGCCGTGCTAGCTGTTTACTCGGGTTCTGGAAATTTGCCTAACATAATGGGGGTTTCCTTTGTGAGGGGTAGCTAGCCTAATATATATAAACGATGGGTGATGCATATAATAAAAAATGTAAGTCATTTTTCTTTTCCTATTACTGAAACCCTTAATTGTATTAATTGTTTCCAAATTTATGATCAAGGTTATATATATATACATATATATAATACCTCGCTTCGAGAGTTTTCATCACGCAGAAAATCAAAAACTCTCTTTGGTGGAACAGGAAGCCAGAAGGAAGTAGCGGCGCTAAGAACAATGCCTGGAGGCCTGCCTGGATCATCTATGCTCTTTCGGGTCATCACCCTAACATCATCTGCCCCGGTTCCAGACAGCGTTGTCCATGTGTGTGTAGTAGAGGCACTCACTCCGGCACAAAAGCTTATGACCATTCTCTCAGCCAGTTTCAGCATACTCTTTCTCCCTTCTTGATTTGTTATGACTAAATATTATAAACAGATAAAAGGTTTGGCAAAAAACATTAGCAATTAATTGGATGAATATTCAAGTTTCCACGAATATTATAAAACTCCAACTTAATTAGAATAAAGAATATTGCATGACGTTTATCTAATTTATATATATATAAATCAATTACCCCCAACATCACCAGTAGGAATGTTCGAGGCCATGGCGCTTGCAAGGCGTTCACATTGGCGATCTAGGGTGGCCACCCAACGTTTTGCACCAAATGCATGACCTGAGCTAACAAGCTGCTTATATAGATTGTGCACACCTCTATCATCAACTTCAACATGCTCAACCCATGTAACCTACATATATATATATAAAAGTTAAGAAAATAATTAAAGGATCGATCATTAATTAGTAATCTGGCGATGAATGTTAGATATTATATACCTTCGAGTATCCATTGGGCATTTCTTGAATTAAACAACCGGAAGGCCTTCTTCGGCTTCTCACTGCAGGGCTGGGGCGCAAATCGTCCAAGGAAACATCAACCACTGCCCAAGTCCCATCGGCATGCTGTTTACAGTACCTCACATAATAACTCTCACGAGTTGGAACCAGGGGTGAAGGAACTTGGAATTCTGCTGTCATCTGAATTACAAACATTAAATTTGCATTTATATATATTAAAACCAAGTTAATTCAAATGCATTACATATTAGGGTTTCCCTGTTTATAAAAACCCAACTTCTGATAGATAATACAGAGTACTATATAATAATTATTGATATATTTTCTATATAATTTACCACTTGCAGTGCTCCATTATAATTCCCTGCTACTCCAGTTGATAGTACTTCCAGAGTCAGAGCTCTTGAGACAATCCCAGAAAACACTGTAGACCACTGATTCTGAATAGCATAACCGAATCTCAAAGATTAGGAGTACTCAATATTACAAAATATCCATGCAGATGATAGAAAACGTAACTTTTGATAAAATCTATAGAATCAAGCCTACCACATCCATTAGAATCTCAACAAGGTTGATGTGGTTCATGATAACAACAGCAGTTTCTCGTGAAGCTTCGCATTTGAAGCTAATGGGTCTTGGTCCAATTCCCCGAGGAAATGTTCTAATATATTCGTCTTCATGCAGTGTAGAGGTGCCATCAAGGTTTGTCATCCATAAGGGTTCCCCCATTTGTGCCATTCTGACTAGTTCCTCCATAGCTGCAACCGCAAGCTCAATTATCATAGGTTTGTCGGCTTCAGTTGGTGCACTGATTGACCTAAGAAGGTCTCCAGCACCATACATCTCTCCTCCAATGCCCGCTGGCTGCCCCCCGAAAGTCCCTACTCCGAGATCAAGTGGACGAGGAGGAACTGGAGGAGAAAGAAGAGGGTAGTTCACAACAGGCTTGCCAACATACTTTGCTGCAATTGCTGAAATCCTATCAATCTGAAAACAAAAGAAAAACCTAGATTATGATTATCGATCTTTGGATAGTATTAACAGAAATAACGCACCCAGAAAATTATAAAAACTTCCATTTCCAGACCTCTTCTCTTAATCGGACATTTTCGAGTCTCAAATGATGCTCATCAAAGGACATCTCTCCGATTGCAGTCGGGCCACCGCAATTGGGACACGAGGCATTGCTTAGAGCGTCTCTATACCTCATGTTATCAGCCCGAAGCTTTTCATTTTCGGTCCTAAGTTGTGTGTTTTCATGGCGCTCATGTTGAGTCTGAGAGAAATTTGTGGAATGGACAAGCAATTAAAATTGAAAATGGGAAAAAATAAAAGAAAGAAACAATAAAAGAAGGTTGACTGATATATTTAAACCCACTTTCCTTCAAAGAAGACGAAAATTAATTTGTAACGGTAGTTGATAGCATATTCGGAGAGCTTATATTTGTAAAAGCACGGGTCAAGATTGCAGAAACACGTTTTTACCTTCATTTGGGTGCGCTTGTTTTGGAACCAAAATTTGACTTGCAACGGCTCTAACCCTAATTCACGGCTCAGTTCTTTCCTTTGCTTGTCATCTGGGTGTGGACACTCCTTAAAGAAACTAAAACAATGGGAAGAAGAAACAGAGAAGAAAACCAGAAAAGGAATCAAAGGAAAAGAAAGGAGGTTTCTTAGATTTCATAATAAAGAAGTACGTTGATCAAAACGACGAACTAGAAGTTTGAACAGCTTGTAAAGGTAGTACTGGAGCTTACGCTTCCATTTCCTGGATCTGCTGCTGAGTGTGGCGGTGGTAGCGTTTCTTTTTTGGTCGTGGATCTTGGTCGTCACCGGAGGCACCTTCATGATTTTCGCTGCCCGATTTAGTGCCACTGTCAAAGTCGTCATCTCGGATGCGGGCAATCTCACTCTCGGATGTGTTTTGAGTCATGTCTAGTGGGTGGAGCTGACCTTCCATCATGTTAGGCTGGAACATATCTACAGATCTTTAAGATTCCGAAGGCTTATGGGTTTTCAATCTAACAACAGAATGGAAATTTTAAAGCCACATTTCTCAACATATATATATATACATTAGTACAAATTTGGTATTTGCAGAGCAAAACCCATGTTTAATTATAGATACCATTTCAAAAAACAAAACCTAAAAAGTTTTGAAAATATACTCTCTAAAGAGAGGCTTTCGGCATATATTTTTAGTATATTGAGAAGGATTTTTCTAGAAATAGCACAAATCTCCAAAATAATATATTTTTTTAAGAAAAGAGGGTTAGATGAAGATCGAGTACTCGGGAAAAAATGAAAAATGAAGAGTTGCAGAAAACTGGCTGGGGAAATGAACATGGAGCCATCTTTCTAATTAACATTAATTAGGTTAATAAAAAGGGAAATCGTGATTAATTGACCAAAAGTTTAAAAGGGATCGATTGGCTGGAATGAGATTAAAAAAAAAATACCCCTTTAAAACACCAGATTTAAAGAGCACGATGATAAGAGAACTCAACCACTGACCTGACTAAGGGTAAGCCCTGAGGATGATCCATATCCACCGACAGTCCCGTTCCTCCCAATCATGGACGGCATGTTTCTCGCAGGAACCATAATCCCGGCAGGCATATTTTAAAACCAAGGAGCCGCCCGCCCTGACGAAGTGTGTAAATATATAGCTGTGGGATATATATATGTGTGGACTGTGTTTTTCTGGGCTCCTTTGAGAGGTGTTTGAAGGGCGCGTACGTATATCTCTTTCCTAGATTCTCTGGCAGTGGTCTGAGAAAAGCAAACGGAATTTCACAAAGTTAATGAACAGGCAAAGCTGACTTGAGGTTTCTTGGTCTTAGAAAAGAGATAAATTAAAAAGGCCTCATGCCTATCTATTTGCTACGTGAAAACCAAAAAAGGAAGAATAAAATACCAAGAAAGATAGGGTTGAAAAATCTTATACGGCTTTTATTTGACAGAGACCGAAATCACAATACTAAGCCAAATGAAAAATACATAACGCCCACGAAGATCTCGGAGAATCCAATTCACTCTGCCTTCTCAGTTTCTATATCTCTTTCACACCAACGTCGTTTCCCTTTCTTTTTCTTCAGCCCTATCCGCAGCAAGAGAAAACATGATGAAAATAAGAATTAATGTAAGAAGTATTTGCAAAAGAGAAGGCGTAGCGTATCAGTAATTATTAGTACATAAAAGATGGATTTTGAGACACACATATATATAGTGAAATATTTTCTGCTATTTTTTTGGGCTTGGCTCCAAAAAAAAAAAAAAAACTTGCCTAAAGAAAGAGAACTGCATGCACACAAAAACTCCACTTACCAGTACTGAAAGAACATTTAGAACCCAAGAAAAGAAGGGGCAAAAAGAGAAGGGGTCAGATCTGTTTTGAGGTTAACTGGCTGCAGGGAAACCACCGTTTGGGGTTACAAAAGTAGTTTAGGTTATAAGAGCTTTGGGATAGAGAAGAAGAGAAGGAGAACAGACTTTATGAAGAGGAAATAGAGAGTTTTTCAGAGCAGGAAATGGAGAAGTATATGGAGGAAAGGAAGGGGAGAAAGGGGAAGAAGATGGAGAAATATGTGACAGCGAGGAGTAATTGCCGAGCTTATTGAGAGGGTGCAATTGCATTTAATGGTGGGAGGAAGGGGTGTAATTGCTGAGAGAGAGAGGGAGAGAGAGAGAGAGAGAGAGAGTATTTTTGCTGTTTAATTTTATTTTCTTCCTACTACGACAGTGAATGATGCAACGAATGACGGCCACCGGACTCCATAAGTTTTTGCCAATGCCTCTGCTGCCATTACATTTCAACTTTACCGCTCTACATTTTTTGCTATATATACTATCTTTCTTTGTCCATCGTTTGGAAACAATTAGCAACAAAATTAACAAGCCAAAATTATCGATGTAATACTTGGCTAGCTAGCTAGGAGGAAAATTGAACTCATTTTCTAGAAAAACGAGTATTTATGACGGATTATTTGTGACGACAATGACTATTTGTGACAAAAACAGACTCATTTTAATAGGAAATAATCATTTTTGCAAGAAATAATTAGTCACAAATAAACATTTTTCTTATAGTGTATCATTGCAACCGACTATTAATTTATAAATTATGAGTAACCTCTGACTTTTGACAAATTTTGTTACATAATCTTGCGTACAATACATTTTTTAATCTTTATTTAGGAGTAATCTAATTGCACAAAACATTAAGCAGATAGAAATAAATACATAGTAACCAATACAACACTAGCTAGGAGTGCCCCAACAAACGAAAGAAAACATCGAGAATGGGAAAATGCATGGCTCTAACTAGCTAGTAATTAATTTGGCTGGACTCATTTCTCTTGTCTTGATGTTGGAATATTGGTCATCTTGACTCTTAGAGACGTTAGTTTTAAGTTACCTATATATAATCAATGCACTACTAGTACTACTCTTGTACAAGGTGATTAATGTTATATATACATATTGATCTACAATACTAATTACTGTGTTACATTTCAGGCATTTCCAACTTTAGAGACATTAAACTTTTGTCACTAAAGTGACATTTATCAATGAAATTAATCAATTTTGTCGCTAAATTAAAAAGAATCGCTGAATCTGTCATGCATATATTATCATGTTGTAATGTATGCATGATCCTTTGGGCATTGCAAAGTCATTTTCTCTCGATAGCTAGCTAGCTAGATTAATATCACAAAGTTGCATAATTGTATATATAATGTTTTGCACGATCCACTTCTTTTATATATGTGTGTGTGTGTGTGTATATATATATATATATATATATATATATATATATATATATGGTGCAAGTTAATTAATACGTACATGAGCATGATTTAATACAATAAAAAAAAATTTATAACTATATAGGAAGAGGAACGGTAGTCCCAAATTTATTAATTACCCTAACTTTTGGCTGAGAAATACCATATACAAATTAGATATAATATTATAAGAATTTGGGGTTACAAAAGTCCCAAACCAAGTACTCATAAAATTCAATGAAATATATATATATATATATATTCATACTTTAATTTGCTCAGAATTCAATACAAGTACAACTGCTTCTAATATGACAAATAGAGGACACATATATTATAAATACGACTATATATATATATACCGTACACATGATATTTTTACTAGTTTCAATCAATCTCACGTTTCACTTAGTTTGGGATATATTCTATCATGACTTCATGGTCAGCCCCTAAATTTTAGAACATATTTTCAAGAAACGAAATTAAAGTACTACGTACGTACTACTACATGTCATTAATTATATATAGTCAATTAACAAACAATATGACAACATCACGTGCGTTTAAAATTATTAGATTAAAATAAGTTTGTGCGTGAAATATAAGAACTTTGATCTTCTTAGAAAAAAGGAAGGAAAAGAAAATGCTCGATCTATCCCATATCATGTCACCTATAGAATATTAGCTAGTTCAAGATTCACTACAAGAAAAATGAGCATTTATGATAAGTTATTTTTTATGAAAATGATTATTTGTGACAAGATTGAATAAACACATTTTTACAAGAAATAATCATTCTCGTAATAAATAATTGGTAGCAAATGAACATCCAATATTGCAGGATATGACCAAACAATTTTACTAGCTATTTAGTTATACTAATTCGAAATTGTTTGTCTGTACATGACAAAAAATATTATCATATATCTCAATTGCTGGAAATCATGGAGGTAAAGTAATTATATGTATATATAGCTAATTTCCTTTTTCCCTAATTTCTAGTACCGTATATAAACAAATTATAACCTGGCTGGCCTCTATATATTATAATCAAATAATTGATAAACAATTACTAAGAAATAATATTTTATGATCGAATTAAATATTGAATCCATAAATTAATTAATTACATCTTTATTAACGATTCATATATGAATTTTGCTGTCAATTAATATATATAATAAGTAGAAGTAGTAGTACTGGTACGTATTTATGGTCAGTTATAAATAAGGAGGGATAAACCGCTAATTAACCAATATTAATATTGTCCCAAATGTAATGCATTTATTAGTGGGGATCATCGGAGAAAGTTGACAGATATTAAAAAATTAATTAGGATT
This sequence comes from Juglans regia, assembly GCF_001411555.2. Lineage (NCBI taxonomy): Eukaryota > Viridiplantae > Streptophyta > Magnoliopsida > Fagales > Juglandaceae > Juglans > Juglans regia. The sequence goes on from NC_049910.1 coordinate 12,991,394, forward strand.
TATTATTAAAAAATTAATTTTTTTACGTGAATTTTATATTTATTTTTTATTTTTTTAAGTGATTATACGTCGCTTGCACACTTACGACATAAGTATCATTTCTTATCTAAAAAAAAACAATTCATATATACAATTTGTCTTTGGTTTGAAGCAGTGCTACTAGCTCTTACAACAACAAATATTTCCCGTGTGCAAAAAAGTTGTAAATCTATCCGAATTAAGTCTCAAATATTATATGGAAAGAAAAAATTCCAGAGAATAAGATGAACTATCCCTGCCTTTTATAACAAACTACAAACTCCACTACCAAAAATTGTTCATGTAAGGCGTTCTTAATTGCTTGCAAACAAAGTCACTAAATACGCACCCACTAAACTAATCCGTGGTTTCTATGATTTTGAAGAATACCGCTGCAAGCTGCTTAATGCATGGTTATACAATGGAGACGAAAGCATGGAAAGGGAAAGGGGGAGAAAGAGGCGGAAAGAGATCAGAGTGCAATTATTAGATCAATATGAAGAAGCTTGGTGAATTAGGGTTTGAAAGTCATGATTTCCTCGAGGAAGACTTAGGGCTCGCTCGATGCAAGTACTCTCACGTACCATATATAATGGAGCCCAACACAGAACCAAGGGCCTTCCCAGTAGTGGTACTGCACAGCCTCTCTCTCTCTCTCTCTCTCTGTGCCATTAAATGAGACTGCGTAGCAGAGACTGTGCATGGCATACAAACATTTACTACGTTCATGCCAGTCTTGCACACCCGCTCGGAACTCGATCGCATTATATGCTTACTTCAGTTGAAATATCTGTTATTTATTAAATGTTTTGAGAGTAAATATGTAGACAGACTCACACAATCTTTTGAGTGATGGGACCCATTCGAGGAGGTGCACCACTGTGTGATCAGAGACTATGTACGCGTGGATCCCACTTCGCCGGCGCGTTAAGGAGCTTGGCCGGCCGGGTTCCTGTGAATATAAATATGTACAGTAACAAGTTACAAAACTACTTTTTTTTGGGAGGTTCTTTAAGGCAGACGGGCCCCGCATGGTGTTTTCCCCAATCACTGTTCACACCATATATAGTCAATTTCTTGCCGATATATATGGGAGACTCGATGGTAAGCCAGGACGGATTTCTTCAAATAACACGTGAGTTCCATCTCTCTTATTGGTCCATGTGGATGGCATTAATTTCAAGGTACATCCCATGACAAGTTGGCTTTTTAACTTCCATTTTGATGGGTCTAATTCTATCCAACGTATTCACTTCTCAAATTAATCAATTCTTCTGTGTCGTGTTTTTTGTATTAATAAATAAATAAAATAAATATTTAATTTTTTAATATTATATACATTAAAAAAATAACATCGAGTTTCCACTATAATATATATATATTTTTATCAATGGAAAATATATCAAAAACTACACTAAAAAGCCATAAAGTCATGTACTTGTACTGTATTAATCATACTAATCGCATTGCATTTAAGAGATCAAGTGTTATAGTCATAAAAAAGTTTTATAAAGTAAATTCATAAACTGATTATATATATGTATGTTTTAATCATGTGATACTTTAGATCTATTATTTTACAATAAAAATAATTTTACAATCTGATGTATCAAATCAAGTCACGTGATCAATTTACGAGTTTACTTTTATAAAATTAATAATTTCTAACCAAAACATTTCTCAATAAGTAATTAACATATTTTTTGTTTTACACACATATATACATATATCATGTTAAGCTTACGTTAGGCCTTAATGCCTTGTGATTCCAAAATAACGAACTAGTCAATCAGCTATATATACATATAATTACAATAATCTATTTGAGAAAGAAAGAAAACTCGTCGGTATAGCTAGTCAAAAATGGGTACGTACCACCAATGGGCATGTTTCCGATGATAACTCCGATCCATAGCTAGTCAATAATCATCGAAAATAAGCGATCAATCGACGACAGATGCAATTTTCATGGAGGGTTAAACTCAACATGAAAGACTAGAAACTTCATTACTAGGCGTTGAGACAATTAAATTAAGTTTTCTAAGATCCAAACGTTTCCTTAATTTAGTTGAATATATGCTTTTATCTTCTTTTTTTTTTTAAAAAAAAAGGTTTTGTATATATTAATACTCATGCTATATGCATATATATATATATATATATATATATATGCTAGTGATGAGCATATAATAATATGCCTTTTAAGATCCAGCGTTTCCTTAAAAATATAGGTAATTAGCTCTTTTAGTTCACGAGTAAGAAACTATAGAGGAGGAAAATGATCAAGAGAAAGAAATCATGTTTAGAAAGTATGAAAAAAATTTTCTGTTTATTGTGAGAAGCAGTAAATTAATAATCTGAAATCCAAGCTAGCTAGTCGTCATAACTAGATCAGAAGATAAATAATAATAATAATAATAATAATAATAATAATAATAATATTTAAGCGCTAGCTGTTGACTTGATTAGTTCATGCATGCGTCTTCGCTGAAAACGTTTTCGTGGTAGCGGTCTTCTGTCGGGTTCTGTACATACTGGTTAGGAATTAGCTTTAAAAAGTTGACTATATAAGGGTTTACTTTGATTTGTTCTCTACTTGATCTGGTCTATTAATTACTGTCGACGTTGGGACTTGATTTCCTCCATTGAGACCAAAACCAGACTTTATATATAGGAGATCATGCATCATGCATGCATGGATGGGAATGTCAACAGGGGCTGGCTAGGGGTCACAGCCACAGCCAGCCCAAGAAGATAGATAGAGTCAAACGACGACGAAAGGGTCCACGAACGGGTCGACGGCCTTATCATGATCAATATCAGGTAACGGTTGCGTCTTAAAAGTTTTGTTTTTGAAAAATGTAGCTAAGTAGCAGATCATATGCATGCAGGAAGAGGAACCGTACTGCCCATTGCCATGTGAGATCGATGGCAGCTCATCATTCAGAATGGGTCCAACTTATCCTGTCATACACGTTTGCTACCTGCTGAGACTTTAGGAGTACCCTAATCAATCGCACAGTCCAAACGCTTCCAACTATACACTGTTTCCTTCTTTTTGTCCTCTCTCTCTCTCCAAGTTGGGAGTGTCGAACGCAACATGACAAAATCGAACGGTTTTGATACCTCTTTATGATTAAATGACGACATGCTAGCTAGTAATTACATTTACATCATAATCTAAAGAGATTAGTGTAGTCTTTTTTTCTTTTTTCTTGGCATTTGACAATACACAAATGCTAGTTATATAATTGAATATCAACAATATAAGGAGTAGGATAGAATCCAAGATACAAACAACAAACAAAAATACAACTAAAAGTTGTAAGCCATGTTAACTAATTGTAAATTGAGCATTTCAATTGATGATTACCTCTAGGAAATGGCAAAATGCAAACAAGATGGCGTGAAAGTAAAATCTCAAATTTGCCAGAGAGTCAAACGGGCCCATATAAGATGGTGCATAGCCTTTAGCTAGGTACCTGTCGGAATGACCATACTAAAAAAGGACGACTGGTGAAGAATTTCTCGATGGCGGTGGATACAAATTAGTTAAAGTACATGGTCGTAGATGGGAGGAGCATGGGGTTGTAGTGGGCCAGGGAAAAACAATCTCAAAATTGCGAAAGAAACGAAAGAAAATCAAGAGAAATGGAAAAAACGAAAAATGTGAGAGGATAATGTAGTGTCAAATCACCATTTGTTTAAGGCAACCGGAACATTAAATTTGGAGTTATGGCTAACAATGAGCTATATATGGCCATGATCAACTATTGAACCAAAATCAAAAGGCCAAAATTAGATATGGGGCTTCAAACAATGCTTACAACATATTAAAACCCGATAAAAAAAAAAGTCACACAACTAATAGATATACTTTAAATGTATTGATTTGAGACGGTATATAATTGAACGGTGATGAAAATTTTGTGAGAAGTATAGCTAGCCAAAGAATAAATATTCTACAAGATCAAGCCTAGCATTAGCCAATGGCTCTGATACCATATAAGAATGTTTACATATTGGTTCAGTGTAATTATATATAAGAATTTTTATACATTGGTTTTAGTGTAATTGTCGCACACTAATTTGGTGGACATGGACGTTTATTTATAGACTTAAATTGTACGTGATTTGTTATTTACATAATAAGATATACACACTGATTTATCAAATAAGAAAAGAACTTATCATTTGTTGATGTGATTTTCTTTATGTTCATCTGGTTGTGTAGCAGACTTTGAGTTGGTTTCTTTTGGGTGATGTGTTCCAATACGCCCCCACAATCCCAATGGTAGATCACGTATCATGTTGAGACTGGTGCGTAGGATGGTGAAGCGTGGATTCGGCAGCAGCTTTGTAACTATATTAGCGAGTTGATTACAACTAGATAGAAACAAAACTTAGAGTTGCTTAGTGGCAACCTTTTCTTTGATGAAATGATAATTAAGTTTGATGTGCTTTGTTCTGGAATTGAAGGCCAGATTGGCAGTTAAGCGTTGTCAAAATGTTAGATGGGGGCAAAGGTAGATGGTAAACAAAGCTCATTAAGCACATTTTGTAGCCATGTTAATTCAGATTCAACATTAGTAACATCTTTGTACTCAACCTTTGTGCTCGAGCCTGAGACCGTTGATTATTTTTGGGAACTCCAGAAGATGAGATTTGCTCCCAAAAACACACAATAGCCACTTGTAGATTTATGATCATCGGGGCAGCTAGCCCAGTCCACGTCTATGAATGCGGTCAATTTGTTGGATGAATTTCGTCGGAGCCGTAGACCATGCTTGTTAGTGCCTTTCAAGTAGCAAAGGATTCTCTTGTGCCCAGTGCGTGGTGCGAGGACGATGCATGTATTGACATACGACTAACTATGAAGGAGATTTTAGGGCGTGTTAGTGCTAAATACTAAAGACACCCAATTGCACTTCGAAATAGTGTGGGATCCGTGAGAAAATCATCTTCAAGGGCAGTAACTTTAGTGTTGGAGGCCATGGGAAACGTAACTGGTTTTGCAAGGGACATGTTTTAGTGCTCAAGGATTTTGGCAATGTATTGTTGTTAGGATAAAATTAGACCCTCGGGTACTGCCGTCAATGATGAACCAGTGATGAGAATATCTTCGACATAGACCAAAAGGTGTGGAGGAAAGGTCGGACATGCAGCAAGTAAATCCAAGTGCAAGAAGTCTACTGCTAAGTCTAGAGTACCATGCCCTTGGTTCCTGTTTCAAGACATAGAGGGCATGTTATAGCTTGCAGACATGGTTAGACATTACTGATCATTGCTAGGCAGTTGTGACATGTAAATATTTTCATCGAGAAACCCACGCAAGAATGCATTACTAACGTCATACTGTTGAATGGGCCAACCTACACAAAGAGCTAGCCAAAAACAAAACCAAGAGCATGGTTACGGGTTTAACAACAGGTTTGTAAGTTTCAGTTAAGTGAATTCCGGGTTGCTGGTGGAACCTTTTTGCAACCAAAAGAGCTTTGAATCTCTCAACCGAGCCATTTGATTTTTTTCTTTATGCGAAATACCCATTTGCACCCAATGATGTTCATGGTGGGATTGGGTGGTACAAGAGTCCAAGTGTCATTTTTTAGTAATGCATTGAATTCATCTCCCATGGATGTCCAAGTGAGCACTTAGTTGCCTCATTATAGCATGTCAGCTCTCAAAGAGAAAGAGAACTAGTGGTAGTGAGGGCACGAGGAAGAGGGTATTTGATAGCTCCAGCAGTCCATTGTTTGGGACATGTGATATGGTTCTAATGGCGAGTTCGCATCGGGTGAGATCGACCAGGCACATCTAGATTAGTTGGGTTAGGTTGAGGGGCTAAGGGGAGAATGGAAGAAGTGAGACTTGACTCGACAGTAGGGGGAGATGGTTGTGGTAGAGATTGTGATACAAGTTCTTGTTTAGGGGAGGAGGGGGGTGAAGGGATGCGGATGTTGGTTGGTACAAGAGTGGGAGGTGGTGGTGGGGTTAGAACATGTGGATTTAGGGGAATGAGGTTCATCAAATGCCAGATGCCGAGCGATGTAGATGCACCCAGTGGAGGGGTGCAAACACTTGTAACCAATGTGGGGTTGTAGCCAAGGAAAACATAGAGAGAAGAGCGAAGCTGGAACTTGTGTTTGTTGTAGGGACATAACAATGGCCAGCAAGCTATACTGAAGGTGTGGAGGAATGTGTAGTCTAGATCACGATTCTAGAGACGCTGAAATTGAGAGAGACCGGACAATGATGGAGAAGACATTCCGTTTATAAGAAAGCATGTGGTTTGGAAAGCGTCATCCCAATATAATTGGGAAACATGGCTATGGGTGAGGAGATCAAGGCCACTCTCAATGAGATGGCGACGTTTGCTATAACACCTCATATTTTAGTGTAATTTTAATGAAGAAATTATTTTTATTGATTCAAAATTTATTCTCTTATTTTAAAATTATTGAATTTTTTTAATTGGGTTACTTTATGATTTTTAGTTTTCGAAAATTATTTTTTTGAAGTGCTTTCTTTAAATTAATTACTGTTATGCGTTTAAATTTCTTCTCAAATTAAATTAACTTATTATTGGGTTTAATTATTTATTTTCATTGTAATAACTGCGTTTGAATTATTTTATTTCACTGGTTGTTTTAAAATCGTTTCCGTTGGATCATTTTTTGTGACCTAAGATGTGAGGATTAGACCTCATTTCTTTCCCTACATTTTCTCTTTCCTCTTTTCTTTTTCTTCTTTTTCTTTTTCTTCCTTCTTTTCTTTCTTTTCTTCTCTTTTCCCAGTTCTCTCCTGCGCGACCCAGCCCCCCTCTCTCCCGTGCGTCATTCTTCGTCCACCCAGCCCCGCCACGTCGCGCTGCCGTGCGGGACACCGCCCGGCTCCCAAGCTCCCCCAGCTGCCGGCGACCACCACCCTCTGACTTCAGCCCCAACCGCGCCGACGTTAGCCCCCACGCGCCACACGAAGCCGCGGCACCTCTTGTGCTCGAGCGCCGCTGTCGCACCACCTTTGGCCGCCATTTCTTCAACACATCATCCTCGACCTCCTAGCGACCCATTGGACCCAACCCCACCTCCGATCCGTCACCGGTGAAGCACATTCATCAACATTTTCGTTTTGGGTATTTTTCACTTCAACCACCATTTGCGCCGCCACCCACGGCCAACCACCACCACTACCACTAGTTTCACTGACATCCCTAAGCCCTACCCTATCAATCTCGGGTCTTTGTATGCACCCGTTCAAAAGTAGATTTTTGAGACCCACGGCCACAGTGCATTTGGCACTGTTTTGTTACTGCATTGTCGCTTCTAGCACCTCCGTGATCTTTCAAAAATTACATTATAGCATTGTAAGTATTTTCACAAAGAACTTTTGAGATTTAAATGTATTTTAGCGCTAACTCATATTTACTGTGAATTGGTTGGTTGTGCCGGACTGAGTCCGAGGAGTAAGGGGATCGGTTGGATTGGATTATGGAGTTGTTTGAGTGATTGGTTTATGATGTGAGATTTATTGACAGTTTCGGGTTTAAATATTGGTGTTTTGAGTTTGACTTTGGTTATGGTGGATATTGATGATTTTAGAAAGTGATGATATATTTTTGGAATTATGAGGGTTTTAAGTTTCGAGGAATTAAAATAGGTTATTTTTTGAAGTTTAGGCTTAAATATCGAAAAATGTGATTGATTGGAAACTTACGGAAATTACGTGATTATCTTTATAGGTGACGATTTATAGTCGACTCGACATATTTGAGGAAAATTCTGGAAAAGTTAAGTTGTCCAGGTAAGCGGGATTCCTATGCTAGATTTGCATTAAAAATAAATAAATAAATTGAGGTTGGTTTGTAAAAAAAAAAATGTGCATGTCGTTTTAAAAAGAAAAAGTGAAAAACAACCTCAATATATGTTTTGCATTCCATCATGAGATACATATGAAAGAGAAAAGAAATGTTTTTGACATGAAATGTGTAGACATGAGCAATATTTGACATGTTTCTAAAATATGCAAAAGAGTGAATATGATATCATTGAGATTTTTATGCATGTGATATGAAATGATTTTGATATGTTTTTGATCAAATGGAAATGATATGAATATGTTTCGCACGTGTTTTGATAAGATATGGATATGATAAAATTTTGGCATACTTATCTGTTCTGAATATGGTTCTGAGATGATGATATTGGTTCACGTAATATGGTTGGTACCACCATGATATGATAAAGTGCACCCACTTTGAAAACAAAGTGGTCTTTTTACGTGTTCTTTCCTGTGTGCACACTCGGGATTCCGAGATTGAAAAAAGGGAAGTTCACCACATGATACTGTCTGGTTTGGCCATCGGGGATAGCACAACCCTACCACGGGAGTGAAACATGGTATATGATATGATATGATAAGATGAAAATGTTCAGTTATGTTATGCCAAAGTGTTTTTGAATATGAAAGTAATCCTTAAATATCAATTGTTGATTTTGAGTATGAAAAGATTAAAAAATCGCTCTGATTTTATGATAACACATTTTTCTGAGATCTGCATATAAAAATAAAATATTTTTGTTTCTGCATGCTGAACTTTTTGAAAATGCTCATGTTTACATACTAGTATATGTTCTCTACTTACTGAGTTGTTGATAACTTACCCCTTATCTTCACAATATTTTTCAGATGAATTGAATGTTTCAGTTGAGGATCAAGGATATGGAGCATGGGTGAGAAGAGTTAAGAATGATGGTTTAAGCATAGAAGGTTTATATGGGTATTGAGGATTTTCATTCAGTAAGATTGTTGTGCTCTGATGATGTGATTTGTTGGGAGATTGATATTTATATTAAGATTTTGTATTGTCTTAGAATAGTTATTCTGAAGTAATTGATGTAAATATATGAGTATTTTGTGCGATAGAGAAAAATTAGAGTATGTACTATGTGGAAGGAAAATGATTTTTAAGTGACATGAGTTAACTCTCCAGACCCTCGGGTACGGGGTGTTACATTTGCGCTCTACGACACCATTTTGGTGATGAGTGTAAGGACATCTGATCTTGTGCTGGATCCTTTGTGAGGAAATGAGATTGTGCAGAGGTCGAAATTCACCACCCCAGTCACTTTGGACTGACTTGATTTTGCGTGAGTGATAATGTTTGACTTGGAGTTGAAATATTAAGAAAATGTTTGTTACTTTAGACTTTGCTTTGATTGGAAATAATCGTGCATATTTTGAGTATGCATCAACAAAAGAGACATAATTCATTTCTATTGCTGGAGAAACGAGAGGCAGGGCCCCATACATAATAAAAATAAGCTCTAAAGGCGCATTGACATAAGAAATAATAGACAAAAAATGAAGAGGATGAATTTTTGTTTGTTGACATGAATCACACATAGGTGATATTTATTGGACTCAAGAGGTAAATTAAATTTGGAGACAATTTGACGAACGATGCGAAAGGCGGGATGTCCAAGCCGAAAGTGCCAATGAGTAAGAGATGTGCACTCACCAACTAAGGCCAGAGGCCAGGGGAATGTCACGGTGGTGGGCCATGGATAAAGGTCATTCCTACTCCGACCTTAGAGCGGGCATTGTCAAGTGTGGCAATCCTTAACACAAAAGGAACCAACATGAAACTCAAGAAAAACATTGTTATCATGAGTGAATAGACTAAGAGAAATTAGATTTTTGTCTATTTGAGGAACATGAAGAAGAATGTGTGGGTGGAAAGGGCGTTGGGGGGAGGTGAGAAAGGTTGAGCCAATGTGAGTAATTTGCAAACCTTGATCATTGCCTACTTGAATCTGATTTGTGCCTTGGTACTTCTCTGACTAAAGCAAGAGATTGTTGAATTCTGGAGTGAGGTGGTTGGTTGCACCCGTGTCTGGATACTAAGTAGGATCAGAACTAGGTGCCTGTGAGGCAGTATAAGCCTGAGCAGAGGCATTGGAAGTGGAAGATCCTTGGTAGGAGGGATCATACTAATTGTAGCACTTGGCAACAATATGACCAACTTTGCCGTATACTTCACAAATGGGACGAGGTGCCCACGACCACGTCCATGGCCTCAACCGAAATGGTGGTACGACCGATAGCCATTGTTGAAGGCAGCTGAGGGTGAGAAGCGTGTATGAGAGGCAACTCCATTCTTATTGGCAGTGCCGACAGTTGCTTAACTAAGGTCTAAAGAGCTCTGTTGGTGGGCAATTTGGAGTTCATGATGAGGAGATGACCATAAATAACATCAAGGGACATAGGTTCCACTCGGGTTGAGATAGAGGTAATGATAGATTCATATTCAGAGCCGAGACCATCGAGAACATAGGAGGTGATGTGATCATCACTCAGTGGTTAACCACAAGCAGCAAGGATATCAACAAGATTTCTTATTTGCTGAAAGTAGTTCGCAATGGAGATATTTTCCTTCTTGAGAGAAGCAAGTTGGGTGCAGATATGCGTGATTTGAGCACGAGAGGTTAAAGAATATAGTGTTTCAAGTTGGAGTAAGATAACATCGAAGGTTTCTTTGTCGATTACCTAAGCAAGAACAGTTTCGAAAAGAGAAGAAATAAGGGCAAAAAGAATTATTTGGTCTTGCTGGCACCAATGATTGTAGGTATTATTGGGTATAAGATTAGTTTGATTGGTTGGAGACACAATGATGGTAAAAGGTGGTGGACAGGAAATACTACCATCAAGGTAACCAAAGAGCTATTTCTTTTTAAGGTAGGGGACAACTTGTGCCCTCCACGGGAGATAGTTCTCATGTGTTCATTTGAGTGTGAGAAAGTGTTGAAGATTGGTAAGGGAAGAGGGTTGAGTGATGGGAGAGGAAGAGTTGACCAGGTGAGAGGATGTGGGTGAGGAAGGAGAGTCCATGAGGCTCGACAAACAGAGGTCGAGTTGCTCTAGTACCTTATAAGAATTTTTACACACTGGTTTCAGTGTGATTGTTGCACACTAATTTGGTGGACATGGACGCTTATTTATAGACTGAAATTGTATATGATTTTTTATTTATGTGAAAAGATAAAAAGACTAATTTATCAAACAAGATAAGAAGCTATAATTTGTTGATGTGATTTGCTTTATCCTCATTTGGTTGTTGTACTTCATCTGATTGTTGTTGAACTTTATCTTCATGTGGTCGTGTAGCAGACTTTGAGTTGGTTTCTTCATGGTGATGTGTTCTAATTTTTCAAAATGTTAAGCTGATGGGAAAATGTAAACTTGATTATTTATATTATATTCTTAACATTCTTCCTCACACGTGGGCCAAACTTTATCTCAATGAGTGGGTCCAATATTGAAATATTTAATTAAATCGGGTAAAGTGTAAAGTCAGAGTTTGAACTCATGACCTCTGCTTTGATAACATATAAAATCACCACTTATCTCAAAAGTTTAAACTGATAGAAAGATGTAAATTTCATTATTTGTATTATATTTTTAACATGTGGTAATCGGGAAACAATATTAGGATTGGAGAGGGAGGGAAGGACCACTCTCTCTCTCCTCGAAACGGGATATAGAGATCACAAAAAAGCATATAATCTCAAGCCGAAAAATGTGAACGGGACAGTGTGGGAACAAGGGAGGAAGGAGGGGTTCATTCCCTAGGGCAACAAAACAAAAAGGGAGAGTTTAAGGGAGAGAGCTTGACAGAAAAGCTATGTTTATGATTCCCTCCTCAACTCTTCTTATAAGTCCATCACCTAAAACGATTAAAATCCATCTAAAATCTCCAAAATCACTTATAAAGTTCATTTCACTAATTATATTGCAACATGACATTTTTTAGAATAATTTTGATACCTGCATTCATATTTGCAATATTATATTTTCCGAAATGGCTTGATAAACTATTAAGTGGAGTTCTACTTGCTAATTATAATGAGTTGCTAAACATTATATATATTTACTGGTTATGGGAGTAACGATTGATCATGGCCAGCAGCTAGGACGACACCAAATATTTCACCTTTGAAATTTTTTTATCCAATGGCTTTAATTATAGGTCAAGAAGAGAGACGAAAATCATTGATCAATCTTTACCTCCAATTAAATCACTACCACTCGTTCTGCAATATGCATGACCATCAAGCTACTAAAATTATCACTTTACCTCCTTATTTGAAACAATATAAGCTAGCTATCTTATAACTTGTAATTCTAAAACTCTTGTGTTGCCTTGGTTTCCTATATAAAGGTTAGCCTAGGATGTTAAGACAATACAATATTGTAAATACAAGTCTAAAAAATTGAATATATATCATTTTTATAAATATATGCATAAGTGGGGGGCGGGGCACGGGAAAATCGGGTCAAGGTTGTGCCCAGCCCACCCGCATCTGGCAGATGGGGGCGAGGTAGTGGGGTGCAGGCCCCACTTCCCATCCCTATATACAACTATTCTAGCGTACGTTACCTTTTAATAGATAATTATGCCTATTAAACTAAATTACTAACTCATATTGCAATACTACGTTTGAATGTTTTGTCATACGCTCGTACAGTCAAGTAAGTGTTCGAACGGTCCCAATAAAGGAAAATGCACGTTCAAACATACATTTTTGTGTTGGTGCCTTCTGATCCAAATAGATATATGTTTCACGCCATTAACAAAATATATATTCATACATTCGCACGTCGCTTATTCACTTTCACACGTACTAATTCTAAAGTAGTATGTGCAAACGTACGTGCGCACTATGGAAAATCTAATGTTCTACATGTTCGAATGTGACTAGTGTAACATTCAAACGTTACGTTACAATAAGTACATAGTCCAAACGTCTAGAACTCAAAATCATAAAAATTTAAAACTAACCTGTCACTATGTTGTCGTCCAACTCTTCTAACGCCACCGTTGAGCACCACCACAACCCTCACGACAAGGTTAGAGCACTCTCAATAGCTTCTTTATCTTATCCTTTAAAATACATTATCAAAATCTATTTTTTCTATTTTACATACTAACTTTTACAATATGACATATATCAGTTTATCTATTTTTTATTCATATCATTTAAATATTATACTTTTTAATTTTTTTATTCATTTCAAATATCTTCTCTAACTATCAATAATATCCCCATATCTTTTGATATTTGCAATATCTCCCTATATACAATGTCATATAATTATGTTCTATTTTAAATTAATCAAAATTTATAAGCTAAATCAAAATATAAATTAATTCAAAAAATAAAAAGATAAGATTATTTTTTCTGATCATTTCAACATTAATGAGCAACATACAGAATGTGGGATTCATTTTTACAAAATGAAATAGATAGTATCAGAAAACCCAAAGCCATCAACGACCTAAATCATTCCATGCTTGGTCTGTTGGTCAGTCCGACATTTTAATAAGCATCTCTTGTGCGAGCGACAATGCCAATAAGGCACCCAACGGATCTCATTAGTTCAAATACATGCCAATGCCTTCTATTCAGATCCAAATCATATTTTTTACAAATGAAAAGCTTCATGGTTTTGCCATGCTGAACAATTTTTTGTTTGCTTCATGACTGCAGTTATTTCCATATAAATCTTAAAAATGATGTTCTACACACTTGTATCGTTGATTTTCTCTTGTGATGGCCAAAACTAAGCCCAAGATAAACCTCTCAAACAAGCCGTTATATAACCTTTATAAAAAAGACTATGGAGAACGAAAGGAAATGGTAATAGCAAGTAACTACGCACAAAATTATTTATAAGAAAAAAAATTGCGCACAAACAAACCAATAGAAATGGATAAAATCCAAGTACTCTAGATTGAACTTTATTGTGCATACCGTTGACAATAAAGCTGGAATCTTTCTAATGTCTACTGCAAAAAATATGAAACCGAGTCACTTCCTATAAAACCATTACCATATCTTTAAAGTAGGAGGTCTATTTTCCAAATTTGAGAAAATAAAGAGCCTTTTTACTTAATTAAATTCTTTCACAGGCTTTCAAACACCCAAAACTTTTAAGACCCTTTTACTAGTTCTATAAAACCTACCCACCAACACATAAACAAACTCCAGATTCCGATAACTTTCTTGAGAGCTGAACAAAAACTCAACAGAACCTAGAAAAGGGCAAAAAAATTTCTAATCTTCACCTCAGCCGTGAGAGCAAAGCTTGAAGACAATGGATGATCGGTGATGGAGTCGACGAGCAAAGTCAAGGAAGAGGGAAGGCTCTGGTTCTGTCTTTGGCGCCAAACAAAGAGAAAACGTGGGAACGAGTGAGGTCCAAATGTGAATAGAGAGAGTTGAAGAAATGAGAAACTCAGGAGGAGGAGTGAGAAATTAATTGAAAATGTTTACATTGATGAATAGAATCCTCTACATCTAGCGGTTTCCTGTAGCTCAATGTAAAAATGTCATTAAAATGCAAGATCCGATGGAGGGTGTTTTGAGAGCATTTCTTTATATTTTTAGAGAAAAATGTATTATACAACATCCGTTGGGAGTGCTCTTAGTGCCCCTCTTCTATAATTTGTATATTGTTTTGGTTTGATTTTAAGTGAGTTTCGATTCAAACCGAAACTCATAAACTTTGCAAAAATTTTTGAGTTTTTCGGCCACTATTGCTAACCACTAGCGAAATGGTCATCATAAGAAGGCTACACATAGTGTATACTTCATATCTGCAGTGGCCATTTCCCCAATAGTGTTGTGGTTGGGGAAATCAGAGATGACTGAGTCGACTTAGCCATCTCTAAAATCCTTTCGTTTATACGTTCGAATGTATATCCATACGTTCAGACGTATGTTTCCTCATATGGACATTCCAAGGTAGATAATGTTATGTTTGCACGTTCCCTCCACGTGTGAACTTTAAAATCATTGTCGTTCGAACGGTTAAAGTACATTCAAACATAGATATTGTTCGAACTATTTGTTGGAGTTTAGTCCAAAAGGTATATTTAGCTGCTCTAACATAAGAAAGACGTGCAAATGTAACTCAAATAAAAGACATTGTTTGAACAGTATCACTATTAATGTGTTACGTAATTCACAAACAATGACACATACTTGTTCATATCTTTTGCGTTACGTTCAGACGTTATTTTTCACATTCGCATAAAACCTTGAAATTTGAACATTAGTGTGTCATGTTCAAACGTGTATGTCTACGTTCAAAAGTATATTTATACGTTCAAACTTTAAAATAACATAGTTCGAACATATGTTTGAATGTGTCCAGAATGAAATGAGTTCAATCATTTATTTTTGTTTTCTGTTTCAGTAGGATATGTCTCATTAGTTCAAAACACGTAAATGGCGCAAGGAACCTTGAACATGTCATGGGTCTACGTTTGAAAAATTATGGCCAATCGACAAGCTCAACTGCTTGACCTGGAAGGGGAGGAGTTTAAGGTCCTTCTTCATCACCAGAATGTGGACGGCCATATGTGCACTAAGGGGGAAGATATATTCGTCCATGGTCTGTGATTTTTACACGCAGATGTAGGACATGCCACAGAATGTAAATACTCACACTATATCTATACGGGGTGTTTAGTTCGAGGTATTTGCGGACGTCTTCGCCAACCTACTCGAGATCTCTCGAGTATCTGAGTCATCTACTACATTGGATTAAGCCGAGGACACACCAGATGTTGGGACATCTGGATCATTTGCTAGCCTTACCAATGCCAATCAGACATGCGTAGATGTAGACCTGTTGGATGGCAATGAGACTTAGCCTTAGGATGATGACCACAATGAGAACTTTCTCACTCTCATATGGAGATACGCACCCCATTCGATTTGAAGAACTCCTTCCACCAAAACACGCTACTACCATTTTTTCAAATGTTGCAACAAACGTAAATCTTGTGGCACATAAGGCCACCTTCAGTCGAACTAGTGCGCAGTTCCTTCTATGCTTATCACATGGAGATTGACATGCCATTACGGATATTTGTGAAGATATGCTATGAGGCTAGCGTGATCTGCATCGACAACCTTCCATATGGTGTAATTATTACTCGATTCCTACTGTAATGGAGAGTGGCACCCCGAGTTTAGTAGTGGTTAGCGGAGCAGATGAGCCCATTCGACATGAACTTACATTGGTGAAGCCTTGGACATGTAAAGGGGCGTGCTTAGAGTGAGGCTGGACCCCCACCAGATCTTGTGCCGCTGACCCAAGCTGGGGTTGGTGTTGCTCCCCACAACAGAAGTACTAGTGGGGAGCCGATGGGTGGATCTACAAGGAATGCGCACCTTGCTTGGGTCGATGTGATTGTGTGATATGTTACTGCACATGTCTACTGATAGATTGTGTCTCTTCATGCATAGTAGAGGACACTATGACCTTACTTGGCCATCATTTAGATATCCTAAACGAAAATGTCAACACCTTGTTAGACGAATTTCATACATATTTAAATAACGTGTACTCATAGTTTTGATATCCATTTTTACTTTTGTGTTTATCATTTCATGTCGTTTTTGTTATCATTTCTAAAGAACAATATCAGTTAATATATTTTGTGTTTATATATTTTAGTTCTCAATAGTCTTTAAATTTACAATTTCTTATTTAATATTATGTTATTTCTTTTGATCTGGATATTTAAATTTGCAAATTTAAAATCTAATATATAAACGTTCAAACCTTATACAGATATGTCCAAACATTAGTGCATAGCATTCACATTATAAGACATTACATTCAAACTATATAATAGTAACGTTCAAATGTAATTCAGCCAGGCAATATAAATTTAATTTTAAAACAGTACATTCTCATGTATCTCATTTAATGTTCAATAAACTATATACATTCACACATATCAATGTTTGCGTTCAAATGTACTGATCTTAAAAATGATGACATATTGTTAACGTGCATATGTATAACACCTAATGTTCGAATGTTGGTCGATTCATCTACCAACTTTAGTGACGGTTTGACTAAACCATAACTAAATGTTATATTTGGTGACGGTTTCTGGACCATCACAAATTCTAAACCGACACAAAATCTCAAATATGTTGTAGTGTGATATCTAACATTCGTAATTAATGTTCTATATATATATATATATATATATATATATGTATAGTTGGAGTAAAAAGATCACTTTCTTGAAGAAATTAAACCGCGCGCCCTATTTTAATACCAAGGTAGCTTTTATATATATGAGTGTGTTGTTCATTCTTGCCAAAGAAGAAAATAGTACACAGGTGATGGATCGTAGGTACCGCGTACTGGTACGTGGTGGTGGTGGGGCAGATGGAAATGATGGCGGATTGAAGTTAATTTGGGAAAGGTGATGGAAGTGTTTGTGGTGCATGGTGGGTTGCCAATGTAAGGGGCAGCTGCTAGCTATCCAGCATGCATTGATGTCGCTTGCGGCCTAATAGATAAATGAGCCAGCAGGCAAGCAAGTTCAATGCAAAAGAAGCCGTCGATACTAAAGCTCTCTCTCTCTCTCTCTCTTTCTCTCTCTCTCTCTCTCTATATATATATATATATCATCTAGGTAACTTCATGATCAGTAGAACTTCTTAGAACAGTGAGTTAGGGTAAATCAATATAAATGGCGCAAGGAAGGAACCTCGAACATGTCATGGGTCTACGTTTGAAAAATTATGGCCGATCAACAAGCTCAACTGCCTGACCTGGAAGGGGAGGAGTTTAAGGTCCCTCTTCATCACCAGAATGTGGACGGCCATATGTGCACTAAGGGGGAAGATATATTCGTCCATGGTCTGTGATTTTTACACGCAGATGTAGGACATGCCATAGAATGTAGATACTCACACTATATCTATACAAGGTGTTCAGTTCGAGGTATTGGCGGACGTCTTCGCCGACCAACTCAAGATCTCTCGAGTATCTGAGTCATTTACTTCATTGGATTAAGCCGAGAACACACCAGATGTTGGGACATCTGGATCATTTGCTAGCCTTACCAATGCCGATCAGACATGCATAGATGTAGACCTGTTGGATGGCAATGAGACTTAGCCTTAGTATGATGACCACGATGAGAACTTTTTCACTCTCACAGGGAGATACGCACCCCATTCGATTTGAAGAACTCCTTCCACCAGAACACGCTACTATCATTTTTTCAAATATTGCAACAAACGTAAATCATGTGGCACATAAAGCCACCTTTAGTCGGACTCGTGCGCAGTTCCTTCTACGCTTATCACATGGAGATTGACATGCCATTACTTTTATTTGTGAAGATATGCTACGAGGCTAGCGTGATCTGCATCGACAACCTTCCATATGGAGTAATCATTACTCGATTGTGGCACCCTGAGTTTAGTAGTGGTTAGCAGAACAGATGAGCCCATTCGACATGAACTCACATTGGCGGAGCCTTGGACATGTAAAGGGGCGTGCTTAGAGTGAGGCTGGACCCCACTAGATCTTGTGCCATCAACCCAAACTGGGGTTGATGTTGCTCCCTACAACAGAAGTACTAGTGGGGAGCCGATGGGTGGATCTACAAGGAATGCGTACCCTGCTTGGGTCGATGTGATTGTGTCATATGTTATTGCACATGTCTACTGACGGATTGGGTCTCTTCATGCATAGTAGAGGACACTATGACCTTACTTGGCCATCATTTAGATATCCTAAACAAAAATGTCAACACCTTGTTAGACGAATTTCATACATGTTTAAATAACGTGTACTCATAATTCTAATATCCATTTTTACTTTTGTGTTTATCATTTCATGTTGTTTTTGTTATCTTTTTTAAAGAACAATATCAGTAAATATATTTTGTGTTTATATATTTTAGTTCTCAATATTCTTTAAATTTAAATTTTTTTATTTAATATTATGTTATTTATTTTGATCTGGATATTTAAATTTGCAAATTTAAATTCTAATATATAAACGTTAAAACCTTATACAGATATGTCCAAACATTAGTGCATATCATTCGCATGATAAGACATTACATTCGAACTATATAATAGTAACGTTCAAATGTAATTCAGCCAGGCAATATAAATTTAATTTTAAAACAGTACATTCTCATGTATCTCCTTTAATGTTCAATTAAACTATATACATTCACACATATCAATGTTTACGTTCAAATATACTGATCTTAAAAATGACAACATATTGTTAACGTGCATATGTATAACACCTAATGTTCGAATGCTGATCTTTTTCACATGCTCATCAAATATTAAAGTAGTGGATGGTATTAGAAATTAATTAAAACTATATATATATAAGTTTATAAGGCAGTAGTAGATCATCATGATCATGAAGTGCATGCATGACAATTATGTATTAGTTTTATGAGGCCAAAATTAGAATTAGATGGCGGAGAATGTAGGTAAGGGATATTGCTCCTCGCACCCTCGATCTGCTCCACTCATTTAATTAGGACCTTATAACTTATTATGGTGCCATTTATGCCAACTGTCTTTGTCTTTGCAATCACACAATTATGGCGTCTGCAGTAGTACTACTACTTCTTTTCCACGTAAGATTCTCTCTCTCTCTCTCTCTCTAACGTAACAGATCATCTTGTGAACAATAATTCCTTGGGGTTTCGTTTATTTAAGGAATTATGGAATGACTTTTTTCATTAATTTATTTAGAATTTATTATTCTCGTGACACTTCGGTGACAAATCTTTAATATATATATATATATATATGCTTCATTTTCTTTTATTTATTTATGTATTTATTTATTTTCATTGAGTACTACACTAAAGTCATGACGAGTACGACAAGTCACATGTCGGGTACGTATCCGGAGATCAGAATTCGACGGTGCGAGGATTTTGAAATTAATTAAAATGCCACCATTAATTGAATATATTGGTGTGAATTTGATCAATGTATAGCTGACTTTCCCCCCTCATTATACATTGTCCGATTGTCGGACAGGAACTTAAATTTGTTCAATAACTTTGCACGCTAAAAATAAAAAATGGATGAAAATTACTATGAAAATAATGATTAAGTGAAAAAGAAAATAAAAAAAAAATACACTTCAAAACTAAAAGGTTGAGTAACTATCTTGCCAAAAGAGAAAAACTTAAGTAAACACAAAGAAAATACTGAAATAAAACAATGAACAAAAAAATTATAAATTAAAAAAAAAATCCAAATTTGCTGGGGAGAAAGGTAGGAATCCAATCTCTTAGGGTTGCTGCGGGATGGCCCATGGCCACCCCGTGCATGGCCAAAAATTCACTTGCAATAATGAAGGGGGGCTTTGCGAGCTAGCTACTTCATAGCCGGAGGGAGAGGAGGTACGTAGTTCCGCCTCGATGATGACCTGCCCTAACCATGTAGTGGTTGATGTGGCCATCCTGGCCACCTCTAGCTGGTTAGAGAGATTTTGTCGGTGGCTTGATCATTTTTCAATCTTGTTTGTATTTGTTAGCTTATTATTTTTTTTTTCTTGATTTTTATTTTATGATATTCTTGATATTTTGAATAAATCTTTTTATTTTTCAACATTTTTCAAATTTTAATATATAATAAAACTAATAACAAATATGAGCATAAGTCTAAAATTATAATTTCAACAATAAAAATAATAAAAATATAGGCATACTGAAAAATACCAATATTACAACTTAACAATAATTAAATTTTAATTTTGAAATAAATTATAAACGGATCAAAACGGGTTGATTTTGTGTTAAGCAGATTGATCCGTTATTAATCTGTTTATAAGTCGTGTTTTAACGGGTCAATCCGTTTTGACTCGAACCCATTACTGTCAAATCCAAACCCATTAATTTCATATCGTGTTCGTATTGAATTCACGAATTCTGTTACATACTACCACTTCTAAAGGTGCCCAACTATTTAAAGCCAAATAGCAATATTTTGTGTTGTTTTGTTTTGAAGTGGTCCCGCTCGCTCTACAACTGTTTCTTGTTTTATTCTTCCTCGCTAGATAATGATGTCAAAGGCCCCGGCCCCTCTTGTACCTGTCATGGCCCCGACGGCGAAGCCAAGTGCCTCTCATCTTACTCATAATGTGTACACCTTGATAACTTGTAGCTAGCAAACCCTAGAATATAATTAAGCCACAATAGTACTCTCTCTCTCTCTCTCTCTCTCTCTCTCTCTCTATATATATATATATATATATTGACTTGTTCAAAACTAAGAAACTTGACCTACTCTACAGTTGTTTAAGTCAAGTTCAGTTCTACCATCGCATGCAGTTGAAGGTTTCTTTTTTCTATCTTTCCATTTTTCTGTCAAATCGGCCATCGCCGCCGAGATTTTCTACTTACAAGTTAATGATGCATATATACGATACATTCTATTATATCAACAACGTGAATCTGCATGTGTCCCTTATACCGAATTATATACAGAGATAAGTTTTTAGTCTAAAAATTAGCGAGTGGATTAACGACATTTTAGCAAGTTCATGATCATGATTACATATTAATTTTGATTTCAATAGTATTGAGACTCAGCTTGTGATAGTTAATTCAGACTCTTGAGATAGTTAATTAATTTCATGATGGGCAAGTTATTGCATGCTGCTAATAATTGGTATATATAAATAATACATAGTGTTATGGATCAAGGGGCGTACGTAAATGAGTAGTACTTGAGTTTGAGCGAATATTAATCATGAAAGGCCAGTGATCAGCTTGTTCATGTAATTTTTATTCGAATACAAATCGAGTTCGAGTTTATTATCGAATTACATATATATATATATATATATATATATATTTATGTTCACAACTAGCTTATCTATTATATATTCAAATGAGCTAGCTCGAACTTGCATGTTCATCACGAGCTCTTAATTTCATTTTGACAACACATGAAGTTGTTTGTATCATATCTTTTAATTTAATTTTTATCTACAAATTTTGACATTTTACTTATATCCTTTAATTCTATAATTTATACTGATTATTTGAGTTTTTAGGGTTAGAGATAATAATTAGTTTTTATAAGAGCGCGTTGTGCCGTTCAATAATCAATCAAATAAAAACAACTTATTTAATGAATTGATATCGATAGTAGCTAGCAGCAGCTTATAGAATATTTATTTGTCTTGTTTATTTATAATTAAGTGTACATGCTAATCAACGTTAATTTTCTCACCTGTAGGAATTAGATACCTCATGATATATATAATTCTTTGCTAATCATGAGGTATATATACATATATATATATATATATATATAAAATAGGCCGTATATACGTAGAATAAGATGTCGACTTTCGTGCTTCTAACCCTAGCTATAAGCTAATTAATACATCTATGTATGATCTCATTATAATCTGTTCTTTTTCCCCATGATATAATATAGCACTACCAAAAATGACATCAAACTTGTTCTTTTAATTAATTGCAGGAACTTTAATGTAAGGAATACCCAATATATATAAATTAATTACGTACCAATATATATATATATATAAATATTAAATGGCCAGGGAGATTTAATGTATGGAATTAATACTTCTTTAAATGCCTTCTCATTATATAGATGTTCTTGGTGGCTGATTTATTATGATATTTATAAGAAAAATTCTATTTGCAGTCCTGAAGTGAGGACTGCATATGCAGGCACATGCTTAAATGAGAGAAAACATTATTTTAGGAGGAATAATTTTGTAATTTTATAAAATTTTAAAGTTAAAATAGCCTAAGTCTGCACATGCAGTCCCCAAGTGGGGACTGTACCTAGCATTGCTCTATTTATAATCATATTTCTTTATTTTATTCTGTTGGTACGAGACACCGAAACAGGACATTTCATTCCCTACGGAAATGCCAACGCTTTTATTGGGGGATCGATCCTAACACATTAAATGTTTAGAGCGCTAATTAATTTACACGTAAATTTTTTGGTACGTACTATCAAACATTTTATAGAAAACGTGCATATCTTGTGTGTGTGTATATATATATATATATATATATCTTAATTCTATATATTTATATACATATATATAGTCACCAAAGGCCTAAGGTCTGGTTGGTATAATCTCCAGCCTCTAAAAAAGAAGTCTAGAGTTCGAAACCCCTCCTCTAAATAAATATATATATATATATGGTCCATAACTCCATTAATATATATATATATATATATATATATTAATCGAAGACTCATCATGTTACACATACATTAATATTCAACTCACAACTATTTAATTTATAAGTATTTTATAATAAAATATATATATTTTTTAAAATCTAGCCACATCAAAGTCAAACTAAAAGTCAAAAAGAAAAAAGTAGGAAAACTAATATTTATTGGGTAATTCATGTGCAAAAGTTGTATAATAAATATAAATTCTAGAAACGATATATGTGGGATATTGGACCATTAAGCATGCACACGGTTTGTACGTACGTTGTGCGTGCTTGATCACTTCCAAACTACCCATGATAATTGAACTTTGACAATATTATTAATGTAGTTGCTTGTACGTACTACATGAGTCCACCTTAATTATTAATCGACTTGTGGCGCAACGAGGTTGTGCTGTCGTGCTCCAGCTTGCAATCAGATGATCAATAGGAAAAAGCTTGAAGATTTAATAATGGCTAGCTCACTTCTCTTGCGGGACCTGTCACACTCTTCCATGGCCCAATTTGGTTTCTGCTCGGCCCATTTCCCTACTAATTGGGCCAAGTTGGTATTTCCTAAGCATATCTCATTTTGGGCCAAACTTATGATTACTAAGTACATATATACTTCTAAAGTCAGAAAAGATAATCTGGTATTGCAATATACTTTAAAAAGCAAATATAGAAATGGAGCAATCCAACTCCTCGACATTAAAACCCAGAAGCCGATCAACATTTTGCATGTAAAGATTTCTAAACTAACAATTGATACTCGAAACCAACTCCTCGAAATTAACCAATAGAAAGGCCGAAACATCTCACCCTAACCCAATACATAACAATAGCAAAAGGCCCCAAAAGAATCTTTTTTGAATAAACTCCATCTTCGCAAATCATAGACATTTTACAAACCACACACTCCCACTACTATTCTCAAGCCCCGATGCTGATTCCATCGGCCCCAATTTGACCGCCACAATTGAAATTCTAGATAATCCCAATCCAACCATTTTAATCCATCCCTAACACTTGTTCAAACCAACCATCAATTCAATTTATCATAGAGTCTAGGAATTATCTATTGTCCGGTGGTGGCTTGAAACTTCACACTAAAAAGAGTAGGACAGCAACCATGAATGGTGAAATCAAACTGAAAGACCTTATACAGAGAGAGGAAAAGAGAGGGGAAGAGAGCGACAGAGATAGACTTATCGAGATTAAGATTGAATGCATAGGAGGGGGCAGTAGGCCTTGCGGTGCGAGAAGTTGCTACATTATTGCAATGGAGTGGCTTGGCGACGTGCTCGTGCTCGGGAGGAGCAGTGTGAAGCCATGACCGAGAGAGAGAGAGAGAGAGAGATGGAGTGACTTACTAGCATTGACGGGAAACCTGTAATCGAGGGAGGTGCTTTGAGTGGTCCAATGGAAAAAGAAAATCCCAGAGGAGAGTGCAAGACAAGGATGGACGAAGAGAGAGGAAGAGAAAGACTTACAAGCAAAGCGAACTCGATGTTGGATGGTGAGGGGATGGCGGCGACTGCTACGAGACGTGAGAGAGAGAGAGAGAGAGAGAGAGAGAGAGAGAGAGAGAGAGAGAGAGAGGCACTAAAGAGAGAGAAAGAGACAGAGGAGGAGAGAGGACTTATCAGAGGTGAGTGAAGCTGAAACCTGCAAAGGCGGTGTGGTTATTGCTGAACCATCACAAATGATGAGAGAGAGATGAGAGGGAGAGAAAGAGAGAGAGGGGAGAGAGATCGAGGGATGAAAAGAGAGACGTTGGGGGTGGATGTAAGAGACAAGGAAGAAAAAAGCAATGCTACACAACCTCTCATCCTCCACAACATACCATTCTTTTTTTAAATTTTAAAATTTTTTATCATTTTTAAAAAAAAAAATTTTGAGTTTATTTTTTTAAAACTAATTCAATTTTTCTATTCATTATTTATATATTAAATATTTGATAAAAGAAAAAAATAATAAAAATTAAAAAAAATATAATGTGCGGAGGTTGTGTAGATTTTTTTGAAAAAAGATGAGAATAAGATTTGGGGCTCATCCAAAACTGCACGTTTTGGTTTTTTTTTTTAACTAGCAGGATGGATCTTCAAGGGACTTGGGCTTGGGCCCTACGGATCGGGTATGACAGTACAATTGTTTGTAATGATTTTATTTTCATTGAAACTTTAATTATTTTTTGTAACCATGCATGTAGAACTCTACAAATACTCATCATTGGCAACGAAATTATCATCATTTCAAAATATATGGTTTTTTTTTTTTAATTTTTTGAAATGAAGGCTTTCTCGTTGGCTACATATATAGGTTCTCATTAGTAACCAAATTATAGTCGTTATTTACATTTGCAATGAATTTAATACTCGTTGGAATTATAAAAGAAATTTCTTATTTACAAGGCAAAATTTGTTGTTGGCAACATGCAGTATTCTTTTCTGCAACCAAGATATTTTCATTGGGAATGTCTATTCTTATCTGCAACGGCCATCTTTGTTGGAATTATAAAAGTGGTTAACACCAGCGAAAACTTGCCATTACAAAATTTTCATTGCAATTACAACAAGTTTCAACAAGATACTTTTAATCGTTGCAATTGATGCATTATAAGCAATGAAAAGTAGGTCGATCGTTACAAAATGTTTCGTTGCAAAAGCTCCAATCTCGTGTAGTGAATTAACTTGTAGTTGTACCACATCTTCCATGCATGCATGTGATTTGACCTTTAGTTGTGTATTGAATTCCATGACATGCATGTAATGATGTTCAAAAGAAAAAACCGTCGATCTAAAAATTAAGTACAGAAGAAAGTTACTACAACTTGTTAAAAATCTCACAAAATATTTTTAAATTTAACACCAATATTATGTAATTTCGCGAGTGCTACTCCAGTTCATAATCCCTACTGCACATGATTAAGTTCATAAAACTTTTTTTTTTTTTTATAACATATGATCTCACTACAACAAATAAGGTCTTTTAAAACTGGCAATTCGTCCCAAAATATTTTTTGAGATGAAAAAAAACTGTCTCAAATTCGTCCCTATAAAACTGTCCTAAAAGGTATTTTGGGATGAAAATCACAAATTCGTTCTAAAAAATATCTTTTGGGACGAAATTAAGCTAGACCGTTCGATCACGTTCCAACGGGTTGTTTTTTGGGACGAATTAAATTTGGTTCAGAAATCCGTTTAAACGTCGGAAATAACGTTCAAACAATGAGGAACGGTTCAAACGGGTATTTCATGACCGATCGATCGATACCAGTCCGTTCGACCAAATACACATGAAGAAACGTTCGAATAAACAAAATTATGGTCGAACACAAATAGTGAATTGCATGTTCGAACGCGTTTGAACGACACGCAATTTTTTACCGTTTGAACTCTAAATTGCAATGTTCGAATGGTTGTGTCCGATTTTTATATGTTCAAACGTTTGATAAGGTTCAAACGGTTATTATTTTCTTGTACAATACTTAAAACCAAATAGATATTTATATTTCAAACATACATTACAAATTGTTCAATATAAATAATACTAATGTAATAAGTCAGAAATAAATAAATAAAATACTAATAAAATTATCAGTAGGTAATATATAATTGTTCAATATGCAAAAACACTTCTAATAAAATTCAATTGTTTGAAGGCTTGAATTGTTGCATAAGCATTTGCATTTGAAGCTGCATCTGTCTTTGTTGTTCTTGCATTTGGAGTTGCAGCTCTCTTTGTTGATCTTTTTATTGTTTTATGCGCATCTTCATGTCTGTCTATTTCATCAATTAAGTCTCTAACTCCTGCTGTTTTGCCATCAATTCTTCGATCCTAGAATTCGCATTCTCTAACGCAATGGTAATAGTGCTTGAAGTTGATGAAGAGCCTAAAGGCTTTACACAGCGACCCAAACCCCTCAAGTAGCCCGAACGTTGACCCAAAACTTGTGTAAAAATTTCAATATCACTTGTTAATGAATTATGATCTGATGCAGCTTCAGTACAGAGGGCAACCATTTTATCCTACACGCAACATATATAATTAATATTGACACAATAATTTAAATATGGTCAATTAAAAGAAATTATAATACTTACATAATTCTCACGAGCATCGGGATGAGTCCACTCTCCATTACTATTAGTATGTGATGCAACATATGATTTTATCATATCATAATTGGTGTTTGACTCTTTCTACAAGAGAAATTGTTAAGATATAAAGTCTATATTAAAATCAAACTACATAGAAAAAAAAAATGAAAAAAAAAAGTATATTACCAATTTTTTAGAGAAGTGATGAAAAGATCTTAAGCCTACATGATGATGAATTTTTAACTTTGATCTATTCGTTTTGTTTATAGAATTTCGCTCCTGTATAGAAGTTATAAAAGTTAGTAAGTGAAAAATTACAAATATGACACATCAAAAATTCATTTAATTTACCTTATATGATGGATCTTCAAACATATGGCAGAATTTTTCCAATTCTTCAGGTCGGACATCCTGAAAAGGATGCTGGCATGCATCTTCCTTGTTCTCGTACTTCTTGTAATGCTCATAAAATCTCGCCTTATACTTGCAGAATGCATTACACATCAACTATTCGACAGTCCTACACTCCTTTATCCGACCAAAATTTAGTTCGAAGTCATCATTGAAAAAGTATATACACAAATATATTATCATTTAGAATATTAAATAATATCAATAAAAATTTATTATTTAAATATTACGTACTAAACAACGCTTCTTTATAAGCTCTTTCACATCTTGCGGGACTTTATGCCACGAACTCTTAGCCAAAGGTGCATAAGTTCGTGTAAGAGTACTCACATGCGAAGCAAGCCAAGCTACTTGTTGTCCCTAGCCTCCGGTATGTTCGTCAGGAATCTTAACCTTAATCTTACATACTTTACGATATTTTTCCAACGTCACGCCTCTAGTAGTACCTCGTCCGTGATGAGATTGTACTGTTATCTCTATAAAATAATATTAGTTATTTACCTTGTATCAATTATCATATATCTTAATTAAAAAAATGAGTATTAGTAATTTACTTTTTTCCGTAGAGTTAGTCTCTAATGGTGAGTTAGACGAAGAGTTAGGAATAGGTGGAGATAGGATGCGAGCTTCCTTCCTCTTGGGTGACATAATTGCAAGATACTGTATAATGTGAACACAAAAATTGATCAATCATCTGTATTAGTTTCATCTATAGATTCTCTATCATCATCTGTAGATACTTTAGATGAGTCAACACTTTGATCAACTGTCGCTTCAATTATTTCAACCTCAATATCTTCCCTATGTAATGGGACCATCTCATACTGGCTCAAATCCACAAATAAGTTAAAGACAGGTTGACTCTCTCGATATGCTTCTTGAGTAGATAGATCATCTTCTTCTTCATCTTGTCCATCCACCACAGGGATAGCGTCATAAATATTTCTAAGAGAAAACTTTTGTACTACTTGCCATTGATTTCCTAACTGAGGATCTTCTAAATAGAATATATACTTGAAATACTTGGGAAGCCAAAATAAAAAAATCATATTCATATCAATTTTTTGATGTATTAATACTCACAAAATATTCATCCTGGCATTTTCATCTTTGAAGATTGCTTAAATCCCACCAATCACACTTAATCACAAGCTCCCCCACATATCTCATTCCAGTTATATCTATGATAATTCCGTAGAAATCAACATTGTCTCTATCATGACTCACTTCGACAAAGACACTACTATTTTGTGTTTTCCTATAAAATTCTTGATCAATTGTGTGATATTTACATCCTCGAAAAATACATGCAGAATATTGAACAGCACGTCTCAGGGGGCCACGCGCCAGTACATATATAGTTTGTCTAATATATTGTTCGGATTACTCGCATGCATTTGTACAACCTACATACTAAATAAAATATAAATATTCAACCGTTAACAATCCTCTCTATTTAAAATATGTTAGTACAAAATTACATCTGTATTAATATCGTTATTCATTGTTCGAACCATTTCGAGAACTCATTTTCATGTCTCTGGTCTATATCATTTACTCTCAGTTCTTTTAGCATGTTAATATGATCACTGAAATTAAAAATTATCAACAATAAGTATATTCGTATAATTGTTTAATAAGTAAATTCAATGATTAATTAACAATTAATTTGAACTTACTTCAAGTGGCTCTTTATTTCTGGACAATTATGTAGCACGTACCACTGAGCTTTCTCGAACTCCCTTTCAAACAAATCATAACCACGTTGAGCACCAAGTGGACGTACTTGTTGGGAAAATACAGTAAATCCATTATATTGTCTTGCTTGGTCAACATCAAAATTTCTTTCCGGCCGATCGAACCTTGTGTCAACGTCGTGAAAGTATTTGGAACAGAATGTATGCCATTCATCATCAATATATGTTTCTACAATTGATCCTTCTGGACGGGCCTTATTACCTACTGTGCGTTTCAACTTTCCAAGAAACCACTTAGGAGGATACATCCATCTATACTAGACTGGTCTTACAAGTCAAGCATCGGGTGGCAAATGAACGGTTAAGTGAACCATGATGTCGAAGAATGATGGTGGGTAAATACTTTCCAACTTATACAATATAACTGCAATTTCTCGTTCCATATGATCCAAAGCATCTACATTCAACGTTCTAGCACATAAATCTTTAAAAAATGCACTCAGCTCAATTAATGCAACCCGCACATCTCTGGTCAAGAACCCATGGATACCAACAGGCAAGATACGTTGTAAAAATACACGACAATCATGACTTTTTTGTCCAGTAATTTTCCAGTCATTTGTTCACACACACCTTATTAAATTCGAGGTATACCCGTCCGGTAATTTAATCTTCTGCAACCACTCACAAAATGTAGCTCTTTTGTTCCTTGACAATGTATACCACTCAATTGGCATGTAAACAGACGAACCACTTTGCTGCAAGTGCATTTCAGGTCTAATTCTCAACCGCTTTAGATCTTTCCGTGAGTTTATATTATCCTTCGTTTTACCTTCAATTGACACCAATGTTCCTAACACAGACTCGCATATATCTTTTTCAATATGCATAATATCAAGACTATACTACAATTTTAACGTTGACCAGTAGGGGAGTTCAAAATATATATACTTCCGACATTCACAAACTGTGCAATAACATCTTCACCAGACAACAATGGTGGAGGGTGCCCCCATTCAACAATGCCATCAAACATCCTACCATTTCCACGCCATCTGTGGTCACCAGGTAAAAATCGACAATGACCCGTGAAGCATAGTTTCCTCCCATATGTAAACCATTCAGATTGGGTATGTTTGTTACAAGTCGGACATGCCAATTTCCCTTTAGTGCTCCAACCTGACAATTTTTTATAAGTGGGAAAATCATTTATTGTCCATAACACCACAACATGCATTTTGAACGACTTGCACGTTGATGAATCAAATGTTAAGACCCCATTCTCTTACAAATCTTTCAATTATGCTATCAGAGCTGCAAGTGTATGTCTATATCATTTCCTGGTGATCTTAGACCTAGAATGAGCAAACACAACATGAAATATGGATCTTTCATACGCTTTCACAGTGGTAAATTGTATGGCATAAATACAACTGGCCAAGTATTATGACTAGTACTCATGTTCCCAAACGGATTAAATCCATCAGTTACTAACCCAAGTCAAACATTACGAGGTTCTTCAGCAAACTATAGGTTTTCCAAGTCAAATTCCTTCCAAACTTGAGAGTTTGCAGGATGTGACAAAACATTATCATTCTTGATAATGGCACTCATTCAACTGCTAATTCTCTCGCCAAAATAACACACAATCATTCTTACATGCATGTATTACATTGTAATCAAACCCGAGTCCTTTTTTCAACTGTTTTGTTTCGTAAAAGTTGAGTAAAATATTGTCCGATAGAAGTGTCTTTTTAAACAGCTCGAGCAACATATTGACAGCCCTAATAGATATTCGGAACATGAATTTTATATGAAGCAGTCTAACTATAAATGAAAACTTACTGTGCCTTTTACATCCTGGATATCACTCACGCTGTGAATCATTTCACAAGCGGGTAAAAGTGTCATGGCATGAATCATTTGATTTGATAGATTTGTTCCACTTTTATCCATAAACATTCCCGCACCAATGTCGCCCTGCATTTGCTCTATATCTTCTTCGGGATTGTCACCAACAACCTCAAGATGTACATCTTCATCGATGTCTTCTTCTTCATCTCGAAGTTCAAATGACGTTGGATACGGTTCTCCATGTAAAACTCAATTGGTATAACCTTGGTCAATATCTTTGACAAATAGATGCTCTCTCACCAACTCTAGCTTATGAGAACGTAAATTCTTGCAAAGTCGGCATGGGCATCTAATACAATCGTCACTGCCAATTGTACAAGATGCGAACTCTAAAAACTTCTTAACTCATTCAACGTATACATTGTAATCCTCTCCCAACTGATCTCTAACTCACATCCAACTTTTATCCATGTCTAATATCCTATTGCAAACAATCATGTGCATCAACAAACAATCAATTATCTAACATGTAGTGCAATTTCTTTATTACTTAGGATAGTTGGTCCTATCCCATTCGGGATTGTAAGATCATAATCACCAATCTACCAATTATTATCTATCACGTCCAACAAAATTTCGGTAGCATCTCCCATAGTTCTCCAAATATACTTGTTTGGTTGTGCACACCGACGAGTAATACATCGATGCACATTCACCGAAATTGCATATCCAGATAACAATAAGGGATGACTTTACCAAAATCATAATGTCGGTTATAACATATATAGTTTGATAGTTTGCCAGAATGATCTTACAATCCCAAACTGTCCACTCTGGACAAGTCAAGAGTTATCAATCAACCGTTCAACATGATCGATAACTCTCGAACAGATTTAAGGTTTATTTCAATATCAAGTAGAAGATACGATATTAAAACTCAATAATAATAAAAAAATATATATATATATATCATGGGTATTTTAAGTATCCTAAATATATCATGGGTATTACTTATTAGCTTAATTATACATTATAGTTAATTTTAAGTATTAAGTGAAATTTAATTTTATTATTTGTTAAGTTAGTCCTCATAATTTAATATTAATTATCTTTTATTATTTATTAAGTTAGTCATCATAGTTTAGTATTAATTATATTTTATTATTTGTTAAGTTAGTCATCATAGTTTAATATTAATTATCTTTTATTGTTTGTTAAGTTAGTCCTCATAATTTAATATTAATTATCTTTTATTATTTGTTAAGTTAGTCCTCATAGTTTAATTAATACTTAAATATTAATATGAATTTAAGTATTAATAATCCTTATGTTTTTATAATATAATTTTATCCCTTTTAAATTTGTTGTAAGATAGTTTTTACAACTATTATCTTTTAAATATTAATATGAATTTAAGTATTAATAATCCTTATGTTTTTATAATATAATTTTATCCCCTTTAAGTTTGTTATAAGATAGTTTTTACAACTATTATCTTTTAAATATTAATATGAGTTTAAGTATTATTAATTCTTACATATATATACTATATATAATCTACTATAATATTACATATTTATATGATAGTTCAAGATAGTTTTTACAACCGTTCGAACATGGTAATATACTGTTCGAACATATTTATCCATTCGAACGTTATCAACCTAGATTCTAAACACCAGCCAGTTTAGATGAGTACTATCTCACAAAACATCACAAACTCATATTTAGAAAACACTACAAATATAAAACATATATACTTTGAATAGCAACCATCTAACAAACATACAACATATATAATTCGAATAGCAGCCCTCTAACAAACATATTTTGTGTTTAATCTAACAAACACCTACACAATATATATATATATATATATATATATATATATAAACTACAAAATCCATAAAAAAAATGATTGATTTAGAAGTAAAATGATAAAGAAAATCATACCTTTAAGCAAAATATATTAAGCAATCATCTTTGTAACATGATAGAATGAAGGATTGCGTGAAGAAAATGTAAGATTTTGAAGAGAAAACAGAGAAGAGTGAAAGAGACGAGAGAAAAATGAGGGACTAACGGCGTGCGGGAAGATTATAAGTTATAGCCAACTGTTAGAACGTAAATAAAATGCAGTCAAACGTGAAAAAATTTCAGCGCGCCAATTTTCCTGCACGCACAAATTTCTGGATTACCGTTCGATCGGCTAAAAATTACGTTCGAACGGTAATCCAGGAGTCTTTAATTAACGGGGTATTTTTCCATCACTGCAATAATCCTTTCGAACTATAACAAAGAACATTCGAATGGTTATCCAGAGTCATTAATTGGCGGGATGTTTTCCCACCATTGCAATAATTCGTTCGAATGTTTTTTTTCAAAAGTTCAAGCGCAAATAATGTGTTCGAACGGTTTACGAGTACCGTTCGAACCCATCATCTTAATTTTTAAATATATTTTTTTTATCATTAAATGAAAAGTACTATAAGATCATATGTATTAGTTATATATACTATCATATATATAGTAATATACACTATCATATATATACTAATCTATACTAAATATCATAGATATGGTGTAGTACACTATAAAAAATATAAGATGATATCTATTAATAATATATACTATCATATATATTAGTAATATATACTTTATATCATATATATAGTAGCATATATATTATACTATACTAAATTAGTATAAAGGAAAATATATTAGTAATATATGCTATATGATATATAGTAATCTATATTATATATCATATATATCGTATCATATAAATTATCCTATAATAAAGTATAGTGGAAAATATAAGATCATATGTATTAGTAATATATACTCACATATATATATGTTGTATAGTATTGTATATAACTTATATAGTAAAGTATAATGGAATATATAATATGATATATATTAGTTAAGTATAAACTCATAGTATATAGTACTATATGCTATCATATATATACACCAAAAAATAGTGGAATGCAGAGAGGGACTGGAGAAGAAGAGAAAGAAATCAGAGTATACACAATTATATGCAAGCGGTTAAACCGACCATATGCATGTATGCAATACAAAATAAGATAAATGAACAAAATAACATTATGAACATAAAGCTTAGTAAAATTACAAAACTTGAAAGTAGGTAGTGCAGATTTGCACTCACAATAGTTGAGAGTTTAACAAGGGGAAGTAGAAGGTAGAAGGCGGAAATGAAAAACTCTACCTAATCCTGAAGCAAGGTCCTCCTTTTATAGCACAAGGAATTCCTATTTACAATGATTAAAGTAAACAGTAAAAGCAGGTGAAAGTAATCCGTGATTCTACAGTGGATATCACGTGAAATTAGTTTCATCATTATGTCATCTGTAGTGCTTACTTTTGGCATAAGATGACAAATTTCTCAAAAGAAGGGCTCGATCAGTCTGAGACGATCAGCCTTTCAATAATGAATTTTGAAGAGCTCGATCAGTTTATTGGATGGTCAGTCTTCAATAACAAAATCTTCGCTTGATTAGTCTTCAGATAATCTTGGGGTATCTGGAGAATCATGGCCGAAGAGTTTGTAGGGATCATTAATGGAAGCCTCTGAGGATGCTTCTGAATTGTTGTCTTCTTCATAATCATTTTCTAGAGATTTCTTGAGTAGCTGAACTAAATCCTTTTTAAAAAATCCTTCAAGAGCATTTTTCTTCTTAGAGGACTTTTTCTTAGAGGAACCACTGGAGGTTTTTCCTCTACAAGAAGTAGTTGGCAAAACAGAAGCCTGGATTTGTGGATATCCAGTCGAAACAAGAGAACCATATGTGATTTCTGGGAATTTCTTCCTATCCTGCAAATCTGGAGTAGTTTGGGGGAAATCTCTAATCACATATTCAATTATTTGTTGGGTATAGGGAAACCTATCCCACCATTTTGTGCAGCAATACCTAACCATGATATCACCATGTCTCTTATATTTCCATTTCATTATCCAGGGTGTTTTGTACCTTTGGCAAAAATGGAGATCATAAGAGAATTTTTGCATGTGCCTATCAAGTTTGGTGCATGCCACATTAGAATAACATTTGAAAGCTCAGAGGAGCTCATCAGGGAAATTCTCAGGGATTGGTCCAAATTGATCCCACCAACGGAGGAATCAGTAAGTGAGTTTTCCTTTGAATTTCTTGTCAAAATTTAGAAACCATAAATGACTCATATCTGGTACTTGAAAAAACATGAACCGGTGCCAGGCAGTGATATAGTCATGATAAGTAAAAGCATTGTCTGTTTTTCCCAGTCTTTTAGGAATGGATGGGTTTGTTCCCCATCCTTCTTCATTGAGGACTTGGAGGATATAGGCACTGTGGTAGATTAATTTTTTTTTTTTCAGTTTTATCATAAATTGACTTTATGATAATCGAATCAGTCAGGATCAGAATATTGGAATAGAACTGAAGATTCTTGGTAGTATCTTCAGGAATCCAGTGGAATCCTTGGGGAAAATAAGATAAAGCAATTTTGAATAAATCTGTTTGGGCAGATCTATTTGGCTCAATGTAAAACAAGTGAGTGGGGTATGCTTTCTTAATATACTCAGCTTTTCCTTTTGGGAGGAAATACTGAGTGGAAGAAGCAGAGGTCATTTTTGACGCGATTGCCTTAGCATAGGGGTTAAAAGTAGTAGCAACGGTTGAAGCAAAAGTGGGTGGCTGGATTATTTTACCAAGAGGGGTAAACCTATTGGCAATTTCCAGGGCATTTGAAGTAGGGGTCAAAACAGTCTCATTCTTGATTGGTTTTTTATCAGGAATGGGAGGGGGCGGAGCAGTCTGTTTCTCTTTTCCTTTTTTCTTGCTCATCTTGGAGATTCTGCAAGAATTCACGGGTAAGGAAATCAAGAATGGAATTTTGAGCGCCTTTGATGTATTTCATATCAAAATCAAAAACACTTAAAATAGCTTGTCAGCGTACAAAAATATGTTTTGATGTAATGTTTTGAACATCTTTTTCTAAAACAAATTTAGCACTTTTGCAATCAATCCTTATTAGGAATTTCTTATTGAGTAAATCAAATTGAAATTTGGAAATACATAGTACTATAGATAAAATCTCTTTTTTAATAGTAGTTTGAATGATTTAACCCTTACGTTTGAATAGTTTTAAAACGTTCGAACGATTTTCAGTGTCCGTTCGACCATATATTTTCTCGTTCAAACGCTTTATATTAAATTCGAACCATTTACTTTGTATTAGCTTATTAAATTGTTCTCATCGTTTTATTGAATTATTCTATTAATTAATTTATTAAATTGCTATTAGTATATAATTTTCTAAATCTTTTCATCGTAATTAGATTTTATCACTAATGTAAAATATATTTTGTTTTTAAAATCTCATGTTCATAATAATATCTTATAGGGGCCGTAAACGTGGTAGATCATGAGAACTTTCCATCCAAACAGTTCGAGATAGAATTGTTTTATTTGAGTGACAGGTAAAACTGTCTGATTTTGTGGCTCTTATATGGAAGAGCCATTCCCTCTTATCAGTATTTAATTATCATGGTTGGACACCAATATTAGATCAGCGAGAAGAAGGAATGAAACTCATTTCCTACATTCAGATCGTTACTAAGTTCTATAAAGAGCTCGGTGGTGCCAGCCTAGACGATGGAGGGGCATACAGGATCTGTGTCCGAGGAGCTCCTGTTATATTTTCTGTGGACGAACTCCCTGCATATCTGGGTATTCCTAGATTTCTTGATGCCTATCTGAACCTGCCGCCTAGAGAGTGTGATCTTTCAAGTGATGTAGAGATGTCTCAGGATGAGGGACCATTTTACACAGATGAGATCAATACACTTGCTGATCATGAGGTCAGAGACTTGATTGTTGGTCTAGATGCTCCAGTGTAAGATGGGACGAAGAGTATTAGGTAGACAGATTTATCTTCTTTCTTCAAGATCATGAATTTGATAATCACCAACAATATTGACCCTCGGTAGCACAAGACTGAGGTTTGCATGGATCGAGCGAGATTTATGATACGGGTCGCTTGTGGCATCCTGATTGACCTCGTGGGTTATATATTTGAGAGGAGCCGCTCAGAGGCATAATTCATTACGACAGATATATTGCCGTTTGGGATCCTCATCACTCGATTTTTGCTACACACCGAGGTCGTACCCGAACCTGCCGAGCATTCCCGGGAGCTGATGGGACCGATCAACAGCACCACCCTGTCACGGAGAACGGGACACTCGAGATTTCGTTTTCGTGGAGCTGTTCCTGACAGGGCCGAGATTCAGAGATATGCACAGTCGGGAGATACTGGAGTATCGGCTGGTTAGACATCTACACAGGCCGAAGCATCACGCACATCTACTCGCGAGGAGATGGCCGACATATTGCATGCTGAGATTGACGTACACATATCAGCAGTGATTGATGCAGTGCATACTGCCATGTCTGAGTTGCGTATAGAGATTATGGCTATCGTCTTTGGGTTACGTACAGAGGTTAATGAGTTACGTACAGAAATTAATGTTAATAATGCAACTCAGGTCACGCTCAGTACTCGACTATCACAGGTAGAGAGACAATTAGCTGTAGTCGAGGATGTGTGTAGAGACATTGGATCACAGTAGTTTCTATTTTTTAGTTATATTTTTTTTTTTTGTAGTTATGGACAGTATATGTGGTGTTTTGATAATTTGCTTTATTTGTAAATTAAATATTTTATCTTTTCTGGAGTAATTATTGATTTATATTATGTGGTGTATGGTTGATAATATTTATTTAACTAAAAATCTTATTTAACGTAAAAGAAATCATTAAAATATTTTAAAATTAATTACATAAAATTAATTAATGAATTTGTATATATGAGATATATTTTTTATATTTTGAATTTCGTACCGAGATTAATATTATACCTTCGAATGTATAAATGTGGTGTTTGAATATGTTCTAACTAAATATATTCCGTTTGAACGGTTTAGAAACCTTCCCGCTAGGTTTTGCCACCAAATATTTTCCGTTCGAACACAACAAATTATCGTTCGAACGGTTGTGAACTTTTCCCGCCATAATAAATTACTTTTCTGCCAAGATTTTACTGTTCAAACTTATTTTTTACTGTTCGAATGGGAAAAACTTTTTGAAACGATTTAATTCGTCACAGAAAATACTGTTTGAATGGTTATTTGACCGTTCAAACGATTTTGTAAAATCATTAAATTTTTGAGATGAAATTTAAATTTTGTCCCAAAAATGATTTTTAGGGACGAAAAAAATTTTATCCCTAAATAATTTTGTCCCAAAAGCTCAAATTTATTGTAGTGTCTCCCAATCTTCATGGAGTACGAACGAAGTCATCAATAATAGTAATGAAAGTAATCGAATCATTGGATAATCAGTTAATTATCGTGGTGGTGTTAATTGTAAATAATAAGAAGATATAATGGTTTTGCTTGAAACAAAGCAATTGAGACTTCTAACTTTCATGGCCGGTCTCATTCTTATGAAAAAAGTTGGTTTAAGAAAGAGTTAACCAAGAATTTCCCATATTATATATATATATATATCATGTGTTAATTAGAATTTTATCGCAAAGTCGATCGAGCAAGATCAGTTTGCGCAAACTTAATTTCTGTTTTCGATTTTATAGCTAGCTAGGATTCTTAATGAAACCGTCGTTGGACATATGTCTCGTGAATAGATTGGTTGGCAGCTTGTGGGTTCCACTCTTTGATTTTATTGATGGTTTGGTGGCAAAGGAAGGTAGATCGACAAATTCTCAACGTAACAAGAGGACGTGTGTACGTAACGATTGAGTAATGGACGGCGATAGGACGATGAACAGATGCATGGCGGATTTGCAATTTTTTCTTCCAGCCATAATTCAATTATGAGGAAAGTGGACGAGGAGAAGAGCTGAGAAACAAGTAAAATGATTTGTTCTTGAAGGAGATGCACAGGGGGTAATCAAAGCAGTCCAAAGTAAAGATGAAAATCTAGCATTCATGCCGCATGGTATGGACAAATCATAGAAGACCTGAGGTGAGGAGAGATGTAATACAGATCTTGTGGTTTTTTTAGGCTTGCTTAGAGGTTATTGGTTTTATTATATAGTCCGGTTTAGTCTTGCTCTTATTATAGGCTTGTTTAGTTTGTTTACATGCTTTATGTTTGTTGGTTTGTATTTGGGAGAGTTTTACTTGCTTATTTGTAATCTCCTAGATGCTTCGCTTGTAATCACGGTATTCATCCGTCATAAGTAAGGGCATATATATTAATAAACTTGGGATTGGGCCACTATGTGTGGCTACCTGCTCTTCTAAAAAATTAAAAAAAAAAATTTGAACAAATCAGCATGGTCAACCAACTTTGTCTACAAGAAGGGAATCGAGTAGCTTATCAGCTTGCAAAAGCTGGCTCTGAAAAATTATGGAGAACACCGTTGGATTGAAGAAGGACCAAGCTCTGTACCATTTTTTTTTTTTTTTTTTTTTATAGGAACAGAAAATTTCATTAATAAAAGAAATTTTACAAACATTTGTCAAACCAAATGGCTTGAGAAATAAAATTTGGAAAACAATCCCACCACTTTGAGATATCCTCAACATTCCAAGCAAATTACCAGGCAAGTTTGTGAGCAACCCGATTGTCTTCTCTATACACATGTTTTATTTTGCACTATGCATATAACCCTTGAAGCTTTCTAATTTCATGTACAAAAGGATCTAACAAAGCACCAGTTTCAAGTTCATTATTAAGCACTTGTACAACCATCAAGCAATCTAACTCAATCAACATTCTTTAGATTCCCGTGTTAGCACACAACTGTAAGGCTCATAGGATTGCTAATAATTCAATAGCTTCAACATCTTTTACTTCATACTCTATCTTGCTAGCTGCCAACATAACATCTCCCTTCCCATCTCTAAGCACCAACCCCACCCCTGCTCTATTGATCTCACCAAAAACAGGTTCATCTACATTCAATTTCAACCAATCACTAGGTGGAGGCTTCCATTCATAGTAAGCTCAATCCATAGTCTTAGGCAATTGCTTCAGATCTATGAATGACCTTTGAACAGAAAGGAGTGGAAAGTTTAGTGTAACCAGACTTGAATTGAAGAGAGCTCGAAGCTATTCCACTTGCCATCCTCTGGTAACAGGATCTATTAAGCTTTTCACAGGGGCTTCTCTAAACTCATCTATAATAAAAATGTCTTCCTGCATGAATCATTGGTGACCTGGGTTCCAAGGGTCCTCCATATCTTAGTAGTTTTACCATCCCCTATCCTCCATGTACGAGCCTGACTCAACAGTTTCTTAGCCTCCCAAATTTATCGCCAGGCAAAGGATGGTCTTTTACCTAGACCAGCTTTCAAAAAGACTTCATTAGGAAAATATTTTGCCTTGAATACTCTATGAAGCAAAGAATCTGTTTTCTGCATAATCCTTCATCCTTGCTTGGCTAATAAAGCCAAGTTGAACACACGCAAATCTTTAAAACCAACCCCCCTTTCCCTTTTTGGTCACACATTTTTTGCCGACTTATCCAATGAATTCTTCTTTCATCCTTCCTCTGGCCCCACCAAAACTTTACCAACATGGCTTCCAATTCTGAGCATAGACTAGTAGGTAAAAGAAGACAACTCATTGAGTATGTAGTTCTAAATACTTTTCATATTGTTGCACCTCATTCACACCCCATAGCTGCAATAACTCTTTTTTTCTATCAACTGAAACATTTCCACTAAAAATCATAGCAGTTTTCTCTCTATTAATTTTCTGACCAGAGCCCTGCTCATATATTGCCAACAATGCTTAAATATTCCTATTTTTCCCACATCAGCCTTACAAAAAATCACACTATCATTTGCAAAAAGTAGATGTCTAATGCAGGGAGCACTTCTGCAAATTTTAATCCCAAAGATATCATGGTTAATGGCAGCATCTTTCAATAAAGAGATAAGTCCTTCAATACACAACAAGAACAAATAAAGGGACAAAGGGTCCCCTTGTCTAATTCATCTACTTGGAACTATATGACCCCTTGGTTCACCATTCAACAAAACTAAAAAAGATGTAGTCTGAATACAACCCATAATCAATTCAATCAACTTTGAATCATAACCCATAATACTCATCACTTCTTTTAAAAAATCAAACTCAACTCAATCGTATACTTTACTCATGATATCAAGTTTAAGGGACATATAGCCCTTCTTTTTCTTTTCTTTTTTCCTTCTTCTTCATCTTCAAATAATGGACCAGCTCATAGGTCACTAGCACATTGTCTGTAAGTAGTCTACTAGGAATAAAAGCACATTGGGAATCTGAGATAATGTGAGGCAACACCTTCTTAAGTCTATTAGCAATGACTTTTGATATCAATTTATAGACCACATTGCATAGACTAATTAGTCTAAAATTTGCTACTTTCACAAGGTTTTTCTTCTTTGTAATTAATGAAATAAAAGTATGATTCAATGATGGAAGGAAAGTACCAATATTCAAAACATCAAGAACAACATTAGAGACAAATTTTCCAACACAAGACCAATAGCTTTGAAAGAACAAATGGGCCATACCATCTGGTCTTGAGGCTTTGGCTAGATCCATCTGCTTCAAGGCCTCAAAAACCTCAGCTTCTGTGTATCTCTTTGATAAGTCAGCATTCATTTCACTAGTCAACTTTCCTGCCAAGA
The DNA here is from genome assembly GCF_001411555.2 of Juglans regia. NCBI lineage: Eukaryota > Viridiplantae > Streptophyta > Magnoliopsida > Fagales > Juglandaceae > Juglans > Juglans regia. The sequence continues at coordinate 13,033,271 of NC_049910.1, forward strand.
CCCCCAAAAAATCACTAGCACCTCTTTGATTTGATGCAACAAACAGGTTCTGAAAATAGTCAATGATCAACTAGTCACCTTCCCTGCCAACAACATTCATTTCACTAGTCACCTACTTTAGTTTTTTCGCTGCCAATCCATGAGATCTTAGCTTTGTACTGAATGACAAACTCTGTACTGAATGACAAACTCTGTATTGTTGATTCTTAATAACATATCATGGATTGGCAGCAAAAACACTAAAGTAAGAGTTTGATTGCCCCACGAAGGTCTCATATTGTCCTTGTGTGCATGGGTGACGATGTGTGACCCTCACATGTTGATGATACGTTATTGTCAATGAAGATGGATAGACAATCATAGATATTGCCTCTAAAACTTGAATGAAAATTGAGACAAACAAGCAAAAACAAGAGGGAAGAAAAAAGAAATAAAGGGGTGAAGATCAAAACAGTTAAGATGGGGGGGGGGGGGGGGGGGGTGGTGTTCCCTTTTCTAAACTGACGTTAAAAGTGATAGTAAAAGAAATATAAGAATCGAAATGGAAAGAGGAGAGAGGAGGATGATGAGTGAGAGACTTTGCCGGCTAGATATTTACTGTTACCAGGTGTTATTGAATACAAACCATATATAGATACCTATTTATAGTGAAATTACATGAAATTGAAGTAAAAGTAAATATTTTGATCATTATAAAAAAATCAATTCAAATAATTAGTTATGATAATATCACATCAGATTTTTTATTTGATAATATCTGTAACATATTCTTACTTTGGTATTATCTCTGAGAAGGATGGCAGAGAGTTTGCTCTCTAGAAACTCCACGGAGGAGTTAGCATGCATTCACTTCGCACCCAATCTTAATTTGTACGTAGAAGTTGTTAGTAGTCATGTTAATCATACATGTGTGAATTAATGTGCAACTTAATTTGCATTGCTAACTAGAGAATTAAGTTATCTTGTAAGAATAGGACTATTATATAAAAAGGCATGATCCTCTTAATGGCTGGGACGTTCCTAGCTTGCTTGCTTGAGGATGCAGCCTGCAGGCAAGGAAAGTAAAGACAGAAGTACAGATCTACTCAGAATTTGTAACGCCTCATTCCTGAAGGTCCAGAGAGTTAACTCATGTTACCTGATAATCAACTCCAATATTGCTAATATACTTCCAAAAGTTCTAAATCAAACGTAAACACTTTAAATTTAATTAACTACACAAACTCTTATATCAAATCCTCAGTATAGTAACCCAAAAAAAATATCAACTTCTCTACATATCACTTAAACTCACATTTCAATAATATAATTAACAAAAATGACCAATACTCATCGAAAACTTTCTATTCTTAATCCACTGTTCTTAAATCATCTCACACAATGCTTCATAGTCTTGATCCTCAGCTGAAAAATTTAAAATCATCTGAAAATATTGTGAAAGTAAAGGAGGTAAGTTATTAATAACTCAGTAAGCAGAGAACATATACTAGTATGCAAATATGAGCATTTATAGATTTCAGAATGCAGAACAAAACACTTTATTTTCAGAATGCATAGTCAGAACATGTTATCAACAATATCAGAGCGAAATTCAAAAATATTTTTATACAAAATTTCCTTGGCATAGCATAACTGAAACATCATATCAGAACAGAATTCCATGTTTAACCCCCGTGGTAGGGTTGTGCAAACCCCAGCAGCCAACCGAGCAGAAACAGAATGTGAATCTTCCCCTTATCATTTTCGGAGCCCCGAGTGTGCACATAGGAAAGTCCACACAGAAAATCACTTTGTTTCCAAAGTGGGTGCACCAGAAACAGAAAAGTTGGTACCAACCCAAATAGAGGCTACAGTTTTACACCCGTGGTAAGGTCAGAACAGAACAGAAACCGAATGTCATGCCAGAGGTTTCAGAAATTGTATCATATTAAATCAGAGTACAGAACATTTTCAAAACAAAATAGAACAGAATCTGATCACAAAAATATGATTTATGCACAATTTTTCATATTCGCTCTCTTTTACATAGTTCAGAAACAGGATGCCAAAACTTTACTCATGTCTACACCAGCCATGACAGAAAGTACTTTATTCTTATACAAAATTTCATGAATCATTCAGAACAAATAACTGAGATTGTTTCAAATTTCTTTTCATAACAAAACATACATATTTTTTTCAACTAATAAACCTCAGGCCATTTTATTTATATTTATGCAAAGTCTAGCATAGGAACTCTGTTTATCTGGACTTCTTAGTTTTTCAAGATTTTCCTCAAAAATGTCGAGTCAACTATAAATCGTCACCTATAAAAATAATCACGTAATTTCTGTAAGTTTTCAATCAATTACGTATTTCGATATTTAAGCCTAAATTTCTAAAATAACCTATTTTAATTCCTCAAAACTCAAAACCCTCATAATCCCAAAATATATCATCAATTTCTAAACTCATCAATATCCACCATAACCAACGTCAAACTCAAAACACCAATATTTAAACCCGAAACAGAAAACAAATCTCACCGCATAAACCAATCACACAAACAACTCCATCATCCAATCCAACTAACCCCCTTACTCCTCGGACTCAGTCCGACACAACCAACCAGTTCAAAATAAATATGAGTTAATGTAAAAATACATTTAAATCTCAAAAGTTCTTTAGAAAAATACTTACAACATCATAATATAATTTTTGAAGGATCATGGAGGTGCTAGAAGTGGCGACACATCAATGTAACAGTGAAAAAATGGACAAAGTCTCAAAAACCCTACTTTTGAACAGGATAAACGAAGATTTGAGATTACTAGGGAATGGCTTAGGGGTGTTAATGAAGCTAATGGTGGTGGTGGTTGGCTGTGGGTGGCGGTTGAAGTCCAAAAAGCTCGAATCGAAAAATGAGTTAAAGGGACTTTAAGGGTGGCAGATTGGGGCTAAAGATGGGTGGGTCAGGTAGCTGGGGGGTCGCCGGTGATGTGATAAAGAGATGGTGGCCAATGGTGGCGCGACGGCGGCGTGCGAGTTCAAAGCGTGTCGCGGCATGATGCCGTTCGTGGAGGCTCACGGCGGCGCAAGGGGAGCTGAAAATGGAGGGGTGAGGTCGCCGGCCAGAGGGAAAGAGAATGGGAGGGTCGGTGACAGACACGAACGACGTACGGCGGCGCTAGGGCGAACGAAACAAACGGATGGGAGAGAGGGAAGGGGTGTCGCGCGTGGGAGGAAAGCAGAGAAAAAATGAGGAGAAAAATGAATTGAAGAAGGAAAAGAAAAAGAGGGAAAAAAGAAAAATGGAAAAAGAAAAAGTGAGGAAAAAAAATGAGATCCAATCCTTACAATTTGGATTACAAAAATGATCCAACGAAAAGAATTTCAAAACAGTAAGTTGAATAAAAATAATTTAAACATAGTGACTAGTTAAAATAAAATAATAATAAAAATTTAACAATACAATAAATTTAAAATCTAACATTAAACTAATTTAAAGTAAAGAGTAATTTAAATGCAAAAATAATAATTAATACTAAGAAAGTACATCAAAATAAATTTCACAACTTAAAAATTATAAAATAAATTGAACAATAAATTTGATAAATTTAAAATATGAGAATTAATATTTAAATTAAATAAAAATAATAATTTTTTAATTAAAAAATATATTAAAATACAGGATATAACAGAATTGATGCACAGAACCTTGTAATTAAGGACCAGTACGTACTTTGAATACGCGAGGTTATTTTATTAGGTGGCTAGAAATTCCTCATCGTTAATTACTGACTGTTTAAATTCTTCGCTAGCTAAATCTCACTGCGATCGAAGAAAAACGTTACAGCCGCATGCGGACATAGACAGTGGTACTAGTGCCGGCAAAACATGAGAAAGTAGCATCGGATGATCATGGAAACCCTGTCCATGTGAAGAATTTCTTGTTCGCCCACTTGTCCGGCCCTCTGTTGATATCAACTTTCGGTATTATATTGTTTGAATTCTCGCTCTCTCTGTCTCTCTCTCTCTCTCTCTCCCGACATATACAGTTGACATAGGTTGACGCGAATCATGTCTATTGCAGTTGCAGTAGTACCATACATTTCTTTGACCCATGAAAATGTAACCCAGAGTGCATGCTTTTCTGACTTTTTCCAATTTCATTGAGTTATTGATGAGGGTACGTGCTGTTTTCAGTAGAATTTGCTAATGGCAACAAAATCAGTTCCTCAAATTTATGTCACATTTAATTGGGTTAGGTTTCAACCGCCCAACCAATTAATTAATAATAGGGTGAAATACGTCAACCCTAACCCGATCAGTTATGAATGAGTTGACTATTAGAATATATATATTCCGAGAATCCAATAACCTAGAATAATAAAATAAAAAAAATCCAAGCTATAACCTAGCTAGCTAGCTAGCCGGTAATTAATTTACTGAAGTATCATACTGATTTTCTTTCGAAATAATTGGACCTCTACTGATTATAATGATTGCAATTTGGTTATTAGCTCGGATTTAAATTTTCTACATGCAGTTTTCACGTGCACTTTAATCTCAAGAGTAAATCATAGAACGGGTCAGTCTAACATATCCAAAATAACAGCACTACAATGTTTGAGTGACACGTAGGCTTCACAGCTTAACTATCATGTGGACGCACATTAGGGGATTTGAAATATGCTTGCTATGGTTTTACAATTTTTTTCCTTCAAAAATTATAGATATAAGTTACTATTTGGAGTATTCATTTTACACATATAATGTGACATTATCTAGACTATACATCTTCCTAAATAAGTGTTGAAAATAATCAACTAAAAGCAATCACGCAGTGAGTATAAAGTGTGCACTGCTATAATGATTTATCTATAGCATTACTCTTTTTCCTTTCTACCCAATGCTCAGAGTTGTCTTTGGGATTTCGCATTTTTCTAGTCTTGAAAACTTAAAATGCGTGATGGGTTTCGTAGTCGGATGAAGATTTGGCGTTGAAACAACAATTAGAGTTGTATGTGGAAAGGGTTCACGATCCTGATCCTAGATTGCAGAAGGTTGCGCTTGAGAGCATGAGGTAATCCATTTTTCTTGTCATATTTCCTTCTCCTTTAGGCTTAGAATTTGTGAAGTTTTTATTTGGTTAGGGTTTAAAATTATTTAATAATTTTTACCCCTTTGTTCAACTGTTCATGCATTTTCTCCGTTTTTGTGACTTGTTTTATTTTGTTGGTTGTTTTGGTTCTTCAAAGGGGTTCACATTTGGGCTTATAGATTGATGTGGAAGTTGTGGGTGACGGAGATGGTGGGCAACGGATGGTGCGAAATTAATGGTGGGCGAAGGACTGGTGGCAGTGGAATTGATGCACGACGGATCAACTGGTGTCATGCGGTAGTGCAAAGTGATGGAGATGGTGCAAATCGGCAGTCTGAAATTCTGAAGGGAGCTTTTGGCCGACGAAAATCTTCTCTTCGATTTATATTCTGCTTCTGAGAGCTTACTATACAATGCGATGAGGCCATTGCAGTTTCTGTATAATTGTTGACGTGGCAGAATATTAGTGGAGACTGTTAAACACATACCTTCGGATGAACCACTTCAAAGCAGAACACTAATCTCAATGTACGTACAAGCAAGATATCTTACTAGCATGTACGTACCAGCTGCTTTCTAGGGAAAATGATTTGATCCTCAACAACTTCTTATTCAAATATGAAGATCTCAAGTAGGATAAATAAATGCATTAAATGAGATCTACGTGATCAGTTATCGATCCTAAATACTTACCTGATTTTATTTCTGACATCCGATAAAATAATTAGCAGTGCCTCCCGGCCGGCGCTTTGAAACAAGAATATCTATGTTTTCGGCAGCATGAACTACTGAAAGATGATATGTACCTGAGGTCATGATCACGCTCAACAACATCATCATCATCATCCTAAACAGGAATATTGAATTTGACTTAGTTTACCAATCCCTATATATCCCCCCCAAGTCCAATATGGGTTGGCTAGGCAATTTGATCCTGAAGCCAACTTGAAGTAGTAGTTTTCTCAGGCCTCATGTATTCAGGTAGAATTTGTCAACGTTGCTGACATGATTCAAGTTTTTGTTCTGCGCTTTCTTATTGACTGATCATCGTTTATTGATATGGCTGAAAGGCAAGTTCTAACAAAGAAATTAATTAGTAGTGTAAAAATCCACTGATCTGAACCACAAATGTCAACCCTCCTCCCTCTCTCTCCTATTATTTATTTTTTTTCTTTGCACGTTCTTTTTCTGTCTCCCTCTCAGCCTTTGGTTTTTGTTGCAACCGCTGATTAATTTCCTCAACCCCACCTGGCCCTGGCCCACTCACAGATTCTACAAAATGGGTTCCCTTTTCCTATTCTTTTCATCATCATTAATCTCCCATATAAATCACCCTTTACTAGAGGCTTCTCGATCCGGCCTGGAAGAACAAAAGTTTTCCTATCTTTTACTTATTTTCTTGGCGTTGAAATATTGATGGAGAATTCTTTGAGTTCATGTATTAACAAAGCCATTGCTTCTAAAGGAGCCGCAGACTGCAGCCCTGAGGAAAGTGGATGGACTAAATACTTGGAAGATTTCTCAAGTTACAAAGGACATGATGATTCCTCTTCTATTTTCCATAGCTCTTCTTTGATCTCTGATGCTGCTTCTTCTGCTGCATGGAAGAATTCCAATAACAAGAATCTGAAGGATCCAAAGAGTACACTAGGTTTCAAGAATACAAGAGCCAAGATAATAGATGATTCTTTGGAGGATACTGCTAGCTCTCCCGTTAGTAGTCCGAAGGTCAGATATTCAGGAACCATCTTCCAACTTGTTTTCCCTTTCTCCTCTTCTGTTTTACTTTTACATTGATTTTTGTTTAGCTCTTGACGTTTTCTTTAACAATGTTTGTGAACAGGTTAGTGATTTGGGACCAGTAGATATGAATCCTGTAGAGGTAAATGATCATATATATTGGATGGCAGTACTTAGTTCTCTGGAATTTTCTAACTTTTATTTTGGATAACAAATTTTTCTAGGATATTATACAAGAGTGTAGTTTTGGTGTTAGAACCTGATCATAAATTATTTTTGTTGGCGATGATTTTGTAGATGAAGGGAGGTATTTTAGAGTATTATGATCCAGAACTGCAGGCGGATGAAAGAAGTACTAGTGAAATCAACTTTGGAGGAAAGATCGATATTAATCATGATTCTAGAAATTTAAGGAAGATGGGGCTATGCTTGGTTCCTTTGTCCAAGTTGGTGAACTATTTCCGTTGACTGGCATTAAAACATCTCTCTTTCTCTCTCCCGGCCCTCTCCCAGCTCGTAAAACATCTTGACATGCTAGGAAACTTCCTGCAGTCATGTTATATTTATCGTTTCATGTACTCTGTTCTAAGCTCATCTCTTTCGTCAACATCTGTAAATCTTTGTCCGTATATAACTTCTGTAATATTGTTGTAATATATGGACAGAGGAGAAGAGGCTGATCAGACAATGTACCTCGAAGGAAGGGATATATGCTCAATATAAATAAATATATATGTATGTATGTATGTATATGTGTGTATATATATATATATATATATATCATATTTTAGGGGCTTAATTACAAGGATAGATAATGATAAAGAAAAAATGCCTAATTAAAAAGGTTAATTGCAGCAGACAAACAATTTACACACAAACAAGTAAAATAGCATATCGAATTAAATTAATTACTACTTCTAATTAATTGAAAAGGTAATAATATTACATTTACAACTATTTTTCACCCGTTTTAAAAAAATCACTATTCTTTTCATAATAATAATCGCAGACCATTATACGATGCGTAGGAATAATATATATATATATATATATATATATATATGTGTGTGTGTGTGTGTGTGTGTGTCTGTATATATATATATATAAGATATTCAATTATAATGTACTGTATATTTTTAAGAATTCTTAAGGATGCATTTTGCACCATTAGATAAAAATCAAGAAAATAGTACTTGAGGAGAAACCTATATATAAATCTTTGTGAATTAACCTGCAGTTTATGATCATGATGATCATATATATATAATGAGGTTAAAAAACTAAAAGACTCCTAATTTTAAATAAAAGATAGTAATTTGATTAAATATATCATTTTCATTTGATAATTTATTTTTAATAAAAATACAGATTTAATTAATTAGATATATTATATATAGTACTTCATTTAATAAAATAACAGCTTATTTGTAAATATTATTCATCTTTATTTAATCATAATACAATTGGAGAGTGGATGATAATAGGGATATATGAGCAAATTAGTTATATCTTTGGAAATTATGTAGTATATACGTACAATATTATATAATTTCAATTAAAAGTTGTGCGAAATTTAATTGGATATGTTATTTTCACATGTTTAACTATTATATAAATATATATATATATATATATATGATGTGGTTTTGTGAGAGCAAATTAAGCTTATTGATATATATTCCCTAGCTAGCCTAATGATCAATTACTTACAACTCTTTTATTGCAATATCCTTATAACCATATATTGCATCATGGAGATCAAACTTGTAGGTACGTGCATGGTATTAATTATAAGCTTACTAACAAGGCATTGTTCTTTGAAGTTGCCTACTATGATATCCCTACAAGCAACATTAATTGCCATATAAATGGCATTAAACAAGAGACTTAGCCCCCGGTTTGGATACTTAGAATATTTCATAATATCTGTGAATAGTAATGAAATAGTTTGAGTTAAGATGTTTTATTAGATTTTAGAAAATGAGAGAAAAAAAAATTGAATAAAAATATTATAATGTTAGAAATTTTTTATAATTTTTTAATATTAACTTTTTTCGAAATTTGAAAGAGTATTATTTTTTGTGTTTTGTTTAGGAGTTTAAGAAAGTTGATCTAATAATTAGATAAAAAAATTGAAAATTGAAAAGTATTTTGTGTTTGAGCAATGTTTGAAAATAAAATTTCTAAAAATATGTGAGAATAATTTAGCATCCAAACCAGCCCTTACTGCTTTAAATTAGTCGGGTTGATGTTGCCTCATTATAATGTTATATAAATCGAGAAGTTCCCTAGTTCTAGATCAATATCCCTAAGTAGGAATATTTGGATATATATATATATATATATATATATATATATCTCTAAGAGTTTCCGTCCAATCTCAAAAAAGTTTAGAATGAGTGAGATCAGATAGATACAAGAAGTGAGCCTTACATATAATTTATATATAATTACCCGATTGAGCATTATTAAAGATTCAATAGATACCATATGTTTTTATCTTTCTTTCACTTATATATATTGATCATTAACACTAATAAAAATAAGAACAATAAAAGAAAAGTAGATTTATGGGTTTAAATTTAAAGGGTTTCAAAATATATAAGATCCCCCTCCGATCAATCCATGTGCACTAGCATGCATTAATATATTAGGAAAATGATTTACGGTTTGTTTGTTTTCAGAGATGAGATGAGATGAGATTAAAGTTAAAAAGGTGAATAAAGTATTGTTAGAATATATTTTTTAATATTATTTTTGTTTTGGAATTTGAAAAAGTTGAATTGTTTATTTTATTTTGTATTGAAAATTAGAAAAGTTGTAATGATTAGATGAGATGAGATCAAATATTTTCTGAAAATAAACGAGACCTTAATGGTTAGCGATCAGCACAGAACATAACAAATTAATTAATAAGCTCAAAGCTAGCTTTTTAAAAATTGAAATATATTCTGTACTGATCAATATATATAATAGGCCATTTTAGCACAAGAAAATCTTAAAAAATTAAAATTAAGAAAAAATCCAAATTAAAATAGAAACTACGAACTTTTTAAAGAAAAAAAAAAAAAGAAAAGAAAAAGTAGTAACTACTTATTTATAGTCATTGATCGATGCTGCACGCAGTACCTTACGAGGGTCCAAGACTCCAAAGGCCGAGTTAATGCAAGCCAACCTGAAAATTAACCACATGCATCAGGCCGATGCATGGAGAGCTATTGGCATGGTCAATTTGCTGCCACCCGGCCTTAGCTAGCTAGCGGCTGATGGGGTCGCGCGCCCGTTATCCACCCCACCCCATATATGCCACTTTTTTTATTATTTAAAATGAATTTTATTATGTGCAAATAAGTTTACATATCAATCTGCATATTAATATTATTGTCTTTATATTCTAAATTTAAATTAACACTATTTTTAATAAAATATATTTTTTAACCAATCATATTGAATAAATACACATATTAATGTACATAATCGCTTACAATTAAATTTTTCCATTTAAAATTATCTCGATATAAGTGTTGTTTTAAAACTTTTACATTAAGTTTTTTCTTAAATTTGATCTTACTAAGTCTTAAAGTTAATACCAAATGATTTTTCTTTTTTTAATCTTTATTAGTTTTAGTTTTTAGTTTGTTTTTTAGAAAAGGGTTTTTTTTTTTCTAATTTTTGTTGACTTTTTAATTTTATTTTTTAGAGGTTAGTTTTTTATTTTTTAATATTCCTTTATGTGCTTTTTTTTAATTTGCAAGTATTTTATTTCTTTTTTTCATATTTTTATTCTATTGCTAATATTTTCAAGTCTTATTTTCTTAGCTTCTACTTGTTTATTCTTGTTTTTTTTTTTTTTTAGTTATTTTTCATTTAAAGCTTTTAAAGTGCATGCTAATTTTATACTTTTAGGTTTTAATTAGTTTCTTCTCTACTAGTGCGGCATGTTGAAAACACATTTGCTAACACCTGTATGTTTTTAACACGTACGTTACTTAAGTCATTAGTCATAACATGTAAAATAAGCAACATATATATAATATAATCGATTCTCATAAAAACAAATTATAATGGATGGTGGACATGAGAAAGATCTATATGATCATTTAATTTGTTAGATGATTTTTTATCATTTAATGGTGATAAATATGTCACATTTTACATAGTAAAATGAAAATGAGATGATGGTGTAGTGTATAGCATTACTCTTGTCAAATTCTTACTGAACAAAGGACGAGTACTTTCAAGTTTGACCAAATAGTAGTAATATATTTACAACTTTGAAGACAATTATGCAAAATTGAATGATTTAAATTAAGTGAACTTTATCATTTTTTATGGAGGTAGCATTAATATAGCATCGATAGGTTGTAAAAGAGTTTATAAGTGTATTGTTTTCTTCATCTAAAAAATCAACATGGAATGATCCTAGAATAATTGCAAAGAGAAATGTTACTATACCCCCTAATTTAAACCACTCATCAATTTGTTCCTTGATGTGGCGCCAAAATGTGTTTGCAAAAAAATTAAAAACACAAACATAAGAGGGTAGATGGAATCTAAGATTTTAGTCTTCATCTTTTTTTTTTTTTTTTTTGAGCATCATTTTGTTTTTAATATATATATATATTTTTTAAATTTGTTTAATAAGTCACGTAACACTACATTGTGGTATCACATCAAGTGGACAAATTGAGTAATTGTATAAATTAGGGGCATAGTATAAGCATTACTCAATTGCAAATAACAGTGTAAACATTTTCTATAAGAGCGGCCAATTCATGACGTATTAGCAATATTATGTCATATGAATTGGCCGCTCTTATAATCATACATTATGTCATATGAGGGACATAAATCATACAATATGTCGACATAATGTATGATTATCTAATCTCAGGTATTATTCGAGTACTTCGGACTGATATATATGACACGCATATATATATATATATATATATAGTTAACAATTAAAATCAACTATTAAAATTAATGTGATTTAAATTTTGGAGTGGTAGATCAAAGGATTATATATATCCCACTCAAGTTGAAACATACTAGTAGGTCTCTTGATGATCTTTCAACAAATATATTGAAAAGACTTGTCGTCATCATATATACTTAAATTGTGAGGATGATGTAATAAAGGCCCTAGCGATGAAGACTATATAAGTACTATTAATTAATTACTCTCGGAGTAGTACGGATACTTGGTACTCTCAATCTGTCATAAGATATCATGTCAATTAAAATTAATACTTATATAAGTAATTTTAATTATATGACATACATTGATATGGTGAGAGTCACTACAAGAAAAATCGGTTGTTGCTGCCAGTTTTTGTTGCTGCGGATGAATATTTAACGTAACAGACCCTGTATTACTGTAGCATAATTTTTGTTGTGGCGGATCATATATTCGCGGTTAAATATACTGATTACGGTGATTTGGACTCGTCGCAACTTATGCTTTCGGCAACAGGAATTGAAATACACTAATGGACCTGTTGCAGCAACATTTTCCTCGCCGCATTAAACGATAACATCTAAAATCTAAAGTGAATGCCCTCGACTCTCTCTGCAAAACTCTGTTTTTCCTTTGAGAAAAAACTCTCTCCGCAAACGATAAGAAATTTCTGATCTTTTTCATGTCTTCTCGGCGACCCTCGACCTCGACGACACCAATCACCGTCCACCTCCTGCACGCCTTCGTTCCATGCCTACCCGGTAAGTCATCTCTATCTCTCTCTTTATCTTTGGCCGTCTTTTCTCTCTTTCCCTCTCTCTTCCTCCACAATCAGAGCTGCCCCACCGTCGTGCGCCACTTGACTGAACGCAGTGGCTATTTGAAGCAAGCTATCTCCTCTCCTTTCAATCCGGGTGGTACAATTCTCTCCCTCAATCCGTGTCTATCTCTCTCAAATTTTGGGTATTTTTATTTAGCCAGGTTTTTTGTTCTTTTGCAACTAATAGTTAAAAGTTATCCACATTACAAACTTTTATTTTGCTGAAGGGTTTGTTTTGAACAATTTCTAGATGCTGATTTATAAGTATTGGAAATTTTTTTGGAGGTTTGGCTGATGTTGTTGCGGGATATACATATGAAAGTTTATGTATGTGGGCTATTGTATGATTTTGGTGGCATATGGGGTTGATCAACCCAATATGGATTTCTATTATTATGTTGGATGCCTTTAATAATAACTAATGTTAGCTCCCCAACAGATTACCAGCTACTGGAACAAGTGTATTTGTGTGTAAAGCAGAGAAGATGTAATAATTAGTACAAATAGGTAGAAAATAGTCACAAGCTTCATAATCAGTACAATGGCATGCATACTTTTTTTTTAATAAGTACAATGGTATGCATACTTGGTAGCAAGATATGAAACATAGGTTTCATTTTCAGAAACCAAGTTACCAGTTTCATAGAAACACCCAAAAAATGGTGATAAGTACAAGAAATTTTCACCTTGTATTATATAACCATGGTTACCAGTTTCTGGCCAGAAGCTAAAGTTTAAATAGATTGAAGAGAAAATGTAATTTCGAGAGAGAATCTTGCGCTAGAAAAACTAGATTTCAGATTAAATCAAGGATAGGGGCATTTCGATCAAACATCAAGATAGGAAATGACTAAATTATATTAGAGTACATGCGGAGTCCCCAATTTAGGATTGTACCTGGACGGACTCTTTTGACTTATTCCTCTTTGACATTCACTAACAGACTAAGGGTTGGTAAAGGCGACCTCAGAAACACTTTCCTGCAGGACAGGTAATAGGTGTAGAAGGGTCCAAATAAAAAAGAAGATGCCAAAACGCAGAGCAACACTGGCCTTCATGACTTGGAAGAAACAGGGCAGCGTATCACCCTTTCTTGTTTATTCCTCAGCACTTCACTGCAACGCACCGTATCCACCTCTTTCAACGCACCATTTTCAGCATCTTTAATTACTTCACTTAACGCACCATATTGATCCACTTCAGAATACTTCAGTTTGCACTTTAATCACTTATGTTTTAACATTTCAGTTTCAACACTTCACTTTGCACGACAGATTCCACTTTGAGTTAGGATTTCTTCCTCTTTTCACCCATAACTGCCGAAACTCTAACAGCTAGCCTCAAAGAAATTTAGTTGTCCAAAATACTTTTTTAAATGACCTTTAGTTTTTTTTTTAAAAAACCTGTTCAATTAATATGTCCATAGAGGTACTTGATTGTTGAAATCTCATGCATTGCATGTTTGAACGGTGGAAAACAAATAAGTAATATATATGTTTCGAACCTTGATGCCACCTAATTATGGCTCTCCAGTTACAATACAGATGAATGGTCGATTAACATGATGTTATTAACTAGAGAGGACCACCTGCGGTGGATTAGATTTTTTATATGCAAATTACACCCTAACACCCCTTTCCACAATTAATTTTTTGTTGGAATCCTCATTAAGCATGTGGATGTATAGTACTGTAATTCATGCTTGGTGTGGGGATGAAGAATAAATCACAATAAGCCATGTTCGACTTGCAGGGAAACAATTGATTCTTTGCATCTGATAGGTTAGATATTTTGATGAACATATATAGTTTCCTTTGTTTGCATCTACTTTGGCCTTGGTCCTCTGGAATGTGATATACATAATTTAGTGGGAATATTTGATTTTGTGCTGCTTCTATTTATTTCATATTTATTTTATTTATTTACCGAGTTGTTGCATCTTTATTTTTCTGCAGTGCATCGAGGTTCCTTGAATTATATTGGAGAAATTGGTCGAGAAGAACTGCATTCCAGTAGTGCTGATGACTGATATTTATTGTAATTGCAGATGTGTGGAAAAGGACTTTTCAATGCCAACCTTTTTCAACAATATTTGACTTTGAATATCTGTAACTTTTTTTTTTTTTTTTTATAAGTACGAATATATATCTGGAACTAAATTCCTGTAATACAGTCTTTCCATCAACTATATATATGTACTTGGTCATTTACTTCAGATGAGATGAATGGCATATAGGATCAAATTAGATATTAATTATTAAATTTAAAAGTACAGGACAAAAAATCATGTGTAATTACACATGGACTGTCATGGCAAAAATTGAATATAGTGCATATTCAGGTCACTACAGGGACGATCCAATGCAAAAATGAATACAGCATTTTTGGGGAAATTGTCATAAAATGAACAATCTATTGCAGGCGTTGGTCAAAGGCATCTATTGCCATAAGTCACTAGCCATCTTGTATAGCAAATTGGACACTTTGTTTATGTCTATATATATATTGAGAATCTTATGACTGCTCCTAATTGATGAGGTTTATACTGAGTTCAGAGTCGGAATTCGGAGTAGTTCCGAATAGATAATCGGACTCGGACTCGGACTCGGAGCTCCTAATTATATTGTATAACAACATTACTATTATAAAATGAAATTAGCTATTTGCTTACTAATGCTTATTCAATTAGCATTAATGATGTTTTTTTGGTCTGGATCAATCAAATATTCAATGTAGGCTATTGTTGAATATTCTCTAGATAAAAGTCAAAATGCTTTTCCATTGGGTGTGGTTTAATGAAACATGTGTCAATTATCTTTATATATATATAATAATGAAAGGATTTGTTATTAAGAACAGTTTTTCTCTAGGTATGATTTGAATAGTACTATGTTATTTCCTATGCTTGTATTAGTTTTGTTCGTTGGAGGTATATATAGGAATTCCTTTCAATGAACAAGGAATGGATTTGTGGATTGGTATGAATTTTTGACAAATACAAAATATGTATGTGCTCTTATACTTAAGCCATAAGATTCTCAATAGAGACATAAACAATATTTATGTATGTCATATATATATATATATATAATTACATTTTACCCTACTGACATGAACTATTCTTGTCATGATATAATATAAATATAAAGCTGCAGTACATTTAGAAATTGGTCTGCACCGAGAAGGGAACAATGACTATTCGATAAGTGGCATGATGAGGCATCCGAAAATCCATGCGTGAGTTGATCCTCATCTGTACCGAAAGCCAAATGATTAATATATTAATCAGACCATGTGTAATATTCAGGTAGTATATTAAAAAGATGGATTTTCAATATGTCCAAATGTTACATAATGCAGGTAGTATATTAATCTCATTGGTAATTGCATCATTTGCTTGGTATTGTAAGCGGCAAAAAGGCATGCTGATAATAAAATCATGTTGAATTTTCCAATTGGGTCCCACGGGCTGTACAAAAAGGCAGAGTACAATAAGCATTGCAACTAAAACGCGCGCGGGAGTGTGAAATATCTAAGCGGCAAAATGGCTGTCAACTTTTAACTACTGTACGTGAAAATAATTTGAAAGTAAAAAGGAGTCAGTGTAATGATCAGACCTCAGAAACCAAACAAATTTGGATTTTCCCTCCAGAGTCGGTCTTTCACTCGGTGGAGCAGTCGGACTTTTACTTTTAAGCACTAAGAGATCCATGTAAGTATTTTCCTACATGCTCCAGTTCCAGTTCTTCCAGTGGCTCTGTGGTGCATCCTCGTGTTTGGTAACCTGAAATATTTTCACATACTTGAATAAGTGCATAGAATGTAACTGCCGAGTAAGGAATTTTTCCCACATATATGTTTTCTTGTATGTGATTTCTCACCTCCTTGTTACATTTTTGTTGGGGGCGAGAAAGCTGTTCCCTTGGCTGTTTATAGTCATTGTTCACCACATGGAAATACCCATGTCTACATGTGCAAATGAATGTAAATAGAAAAGAAGGAAAACGGTCAATATATATAATTTTGGGACTGTTAGTTCCTTTGCAAATTTACAATCATATTAGAACAGAGAAGAGAAAAGTTGGGACCAAAAGTTTTACCAAAAAATTTACCTTTGCATCCTCTATACAGGCACTTCAACAAAATGGTATGTAAAAATACTATATTTCTATCTTTAATAATATGTGAAATTAGATTAGTTCACCCCAAAAATAGAGCTAAACTGGGGTTAATAAACTGAGTTGATGGATTTTGCTGAACATAAGAATAATATGTAATGAAATAGTTGCTGCCAATAAAGTGCAAATTTAACAGTTTATAGGTCACCTGCATGGAACCAACAGCACTCAGTACATTTTCTCTTCTACAACCACAAAACAAACAGGGTATACCAGTTTCCATTAAGATAAAATGGTATGCAGTTATCCAGCATGGCTTAATGGTAACTATATCACTGTTTAGATAGTATTAGATTTGATAAAAGGTTATCAGAAATTGATATGTGTTGAGTATGGACGTAACTATATCATTGTTTATATTGCAGAAAAGATCAAATCAAAACAAGGCTAATAGGAAAAAGCAGCGTGTGAACCACACCGCAGGCAGAAAGTCTTTTCTGTGGTTAATGCAAGAGATGGTAAGATTCTAGTGATTTTCTTCTTTATTAGCTGAATGGTCAGTGCTAGTGTGTAATATAAAGAGGGGTGGGTAATATTTATGTATGTATTAATCGGGGTCCAAGTGTATCAAACTTAGTTAACTTCTATAAAGAAACTCATTGGTCAAAGAAGAAAGGGGCATTTGTCACTCCCATGACAAAAACCTACTATGTGCGTGGCCTCTAACTTACTCATTTTCAGAAAATTGAGATTTTTTATAGATAATCATTTTACTTAATTTACTTCAACTATAACTCATATAAGATAACTTTTTGCATCAGAATACGATGTGTGAGAAATTAGATATGATACAGTCTGAGGAGCATACAGATGAGGCTGCAAATATAATATTCAAAGATGTGCTAGGACATAGGTCTGGTTATACAAGAGGACTTGGTGGTTCAGTTATACCCGAGACTAGACCATCAGCTATGTCGGCACAATTTAAGCACCTAGCCCAAGAAAATGAGAAGCATAAACATGAGGCATTGATGTACAAGACCGAGTTGGATGAGCTGAAAAGGGATGTAAGACAATTATTGGTTTGGCAAATGTCCTATGACCAGAGGATGAATGACTAAACATCTCAAAGAGTGTCTAATATAGACACTCAAGGAGATCTTTAGCTGGATGGGTTTCTAAACTGGGAGTTTTTTGAAATTTTGTTAAGTATTCATCACTTTTGGTGGCAGTTACATATTTTGTTACATAGTTGTCAAGGGAAAAGGGTGCAGGTTTTTGAAGTTTGTTGCAAAATGGCATCACAGCAAGTCATGATGTGATTTGGCGCAAAATGGTGCTGTCTCTATTTTGTTAAAGGTTTGTCTAACACTATGTAAGTATGATTTAAAACCCCTTCCAACTGCATGTCTTGTCTGCAGTGGTTAAGAGAGTTTAATAGGTAAAAAGAAAATTCTCTTTAGGCATTTCTGTAATAGAGTATAGGTGATGGATATATGTAAACTATGCATGTAATTGTTTTGACTATGGAATTTGGAGAAAATTAATTGGTGTGATCAGAATGCATGATTTTTCCATATCTTCTACGGGATGCATTTCTTAGCTTTGATAGGAGTCTAGTTCTTCCACTTTTTTTCTGATTTTTAAAAAGAATTTTTGTTAGTTCAGTAGAAATTAGTACACTGACTCTTAATGAATTTACTTGATAAAAATAAAACAATCTTCTCTAGAAGGCACTTATATCAAAAGTTAAAACTAGATGCAGTTTAATACTTTCATATTGCACATTTTCCATTTTCTTACATTTCTTGATGCTTGTATATTATTCTCTTTTTCCAAGATACTGTGATGGCAAGTAAAAGTAGTAAGACAAGGTTACATTATATTTCTGATATTAAAACCTGCACCTTGAGAAAATATAGCTTACTAGGTAAAAATAAACTTTTATCTATGTATTTCTGTAATGGAGTATAGGTGGATATATTATTTATGTTCAATAAGAATGTTGAATGACGTCATGTAGGCTCTACACTTGTTTTCACACTCAAAATTTTCATCTATGTAATATGCAGGTAGCTGTGGGCCAGGTTGATATGAGCTCAGTTGTAATTTTTTGATGCACCAATGTGCCTGCCTACAGGATGCTATATGCTTGACTTCACTCCCAGGTTTAAATGTATAGCCATATTTTAGACAAGACCAATGAGTGGCACATGGAATTTATGTGTTTAGTGGAAGTATGTATGTAGGAATTTAAGCTTGATTTTGCATGACATTTAATCATTGCATGCCTGCTATAACGTATGATTATACAACTTGTAAATGAGATGTTAATTATTCAAGCTTGTATGAAAACTGGATGGCAATATTGTACATGGAAATGCAAGTAAAATATATGGTGTTTAATTTTGCCAAACATGTAAATTTCCTACATTACATCTAAACCAAAAAGTCCTAAAACACAGGCAAATTAATTCAAACAAAAAAATGACAGGAAATTGATACAAGCTACAGGGCTGTCCAATTTGCTTAGTGGAAATAAGGCAAAATTTTTTTACAAGGTTCAATTGATACAATATTGTAAAAATGGGTTGATTGGGAAATCATGTGTAAATTGTACAGATCATCTGGCCTGCATTCTCTAGATTTATTGTAAGAAATGTATACGGGCGTGACAGTTGAGATTGAGAAACAATTACCTGGGTTGGTTTCTGAGATCCAGTTCCAATCATATATAATACCTTTCAATGTATTTGAAAAAGCATAAAAATTATAACCAGGGTAATTTCCATGAGTTTGGCGTAAATCCTCCAACCAGTTTTTGTGTTGGTTTGAAAACACTACTAATAAATATTTCACCGCAAATACGTACCCATGATTTTGAAAGGCTGAACAAATGGCATTTGCTGCGGATTCACTCTTCCCGCATGCACTACTACCAATTATGGCATAACCAAATTCACCGCAATTGGAAAATGACGAGATTTTGGGTTTTAATTGACAAAATTTGAAGTTCCCTTTTGCGGTGACCCAAACTCTCCGTATGTCCATAATGGCGGCGTCCGAGCAATTTGGCAGTAATTGCTCTTCAAACCAATTTGGGATCGATCGTGGTTGCTGCGGGAGATGTCGGCAGCAACATCTTCAGTAATTTCGGTGCCCCAAAAGTCGCCGAAATCTGCAATTGTGGTGCCCAAAAATTGGCCAGAAATGACCACGATTTCCGACGATGTCCCAGCCGAAATTGCCCTTCAAACCGTATTTGTCCATCGACTTGTGCTGCGAGAAAGATCGGCGGTAAAATCTGTAGGAACAGCGGCCAACTTCACTTTTCACCGAAATTGCTCTGACCAGACGTATTACTCCCGGCCGATTTGCGGTGAATGGAAATCGCAGCGTGTGTAATTTTGCTGCGAGAAATTAGGGGAATTGCGGTGAGCTCGCACCCCGCAAAAGATGAAATTCCTTGTAGTGAGTATCATATCATCCATACTCCGCAAGTACTTAATAATTTTTTGGTAATAATTTTAATATTTATACATGTTTACATAAAGGATCATTGACTATATCATGCTATCATTTTTTTAGAGAAGAAAACTAATTGTATATTTATCGAAAAAATATCGAAGAATAATTCAATGGAAAAAATGAAGGAACTCCGTGAAAAAAAAAAAAAAAAAAGGGAAAGAACTAGTCAAATTAATCAGCAAAGAATAAAATAGGGTATTCTTAATTATTAAGATCTTCAAAATTTATTTGTCTTGATTGGATTGTCTAATTCAGACAGAGATAGAGACAAATATAGACTCTATAATATTTAACACATTGTTTTTTCAGATTTTTAGAATCAATTTCAAATGAGTATTTCATATTACGATCTATCAATAATATTTCCACTAATTACTATCATTCCACTTGCTCAAAAAATATTCTAAAGATGATTTCTAAGAAGGGAGAGGATGGATCTGTTGAGATATTCTAATTCATCGTGTGTGTGTGTGTATATATATATATATATATATATATATATATATAGTTCCAATTAATTTATATTTGTTTTTTTTTAACGTTACACCATTATTAATATATTTCAACCTAGTTTGAAATCTATATCTAAGTAAGTATGTTGAACGAGTAATATTACTATATATCACACTCTCATTTTATTTTTATCTCACTAAGTAAGATGTGACACATTTATCATTAATGAAAATTATCTAATAAATGATCATCCAATTGTAATAAATAGACCATATTTTAGATAATGAAATGAAAGTAAAATAGTATTGTTGTGTGTGTGTATATATATATATATACATACATGAATTATACAATGAGATCAGAAAGACATACAAGTATTATATATATATATATATATATATATATATTATATCATTATCAACTTCATGCCCTCTTTCGTCAGGACTTATAATATTACTTTATACTGTCATATATTCCTTCTTAAAAAAAAAAAAAAAAAAACTATGTTCGATTATTCCTATTTACTTATTATATATACCTATATATTGAGTCATGTGTTGCTTGCAACTTAAAAATATTAAGAGGTTTTGCCAACGGCATGTGGCCTGATCATGGCACAACATGACTCACATTTTTAAAATGGATATGATCATGAATTCGACCATCATCCTCCAATATATAAAATAAAAAATTGAGAGGTTTTCTGTTGATCCTTAACTTACATATATCTACTATATTCCTATAATCTTCTTATATATATATATATATATTTAGAGAGAGAGAGAGAGAGAGAGACGTTTGGCCTTCTGATCAATTCTTAAACATGAAAATATTTGAGTCACTTGACTTTAAAGGGTAAGAAAATAGAAGCCGGAGAAATCCCAACTATTTTCTTAAAATAAAGAATCGAATTGAAAGAAGCAAACCGTTGGTGCCTCCAACAGGCAACCTAGCTATGCTTTATACAATGAGAAAGTTTACTTTGCCTTTCCAAGTTGACACTTCTATTTGACTGTTGGTGAAATTTTTTTTTTATTTAATGATTAAAGAAGTGATTTTAAGTGTATTAATATATTTTTTTATTTTTTAAATATATTAAAAAAAAATTATACCGAGCATACTACCCAACAGTCAAAATGGGGAGGCATAGTAGCCGCACCCACATATAATTGTGTCACAAATTTTCAATTCCACGCTCATAGGTCATAGGTGGTTGGCCAAATGCAGTGGTTTAGACCGGCGGTTATTGATGAACGTGATCTCTACCGCAATTGTATTTTTCTATTTCTTTTATCCGCATAATATGTCAAAGACTCAAATATATATATATATATATATATATATATATATATTAAAACAATTGCACTTTCTTAAACAATATATCAAATATATTTATATTTTAAATATTAGTAAATTTTCTTTTTTTTAATTATCTTTGTAGAACAAATACTACGTACTACTTATATATATACATGCATATATATAAATAGATATACACATATATATAATGTGTGTATAAAATAGTAGTATATGTATTTACAATTTCACTTATAATTTAATGTACAATACTCATTTGAGAAATTCAAATTCCATCATTTTTAACATATCAATAACTTCGCTTAAATGTTTAAAGTTTTTTGTGTAAATTTTTCTTAATTAGTGCAAATGGCATTTCTCATATATGTATGTGTATATATATATATATATATATATATATATATATAAATTTGGACACATGCGGTCATAAAGTTTGTTTGTGAATAGTAATATTTTACAAATTTTATTAAAATAGATTGAAATATGTGTTTAAATTTATAAAGAAATTGGTTGAAATATGTTTAATTTTTTTAAAAAAAATAATGAATTTTATGAATGATTGATTTGAAAAGAGATCAAATAAGTTGAGTTGATTAATTTCGACCAACAAACACATCAAATTGATAAACCATGTGCAACCTGCTGAAGTAGGCCGATATAATTTGCCTTGACTTTAGAAAGGAAGCATGTTACTAGTCATGACCAGAATTCCGAAAGATTGGTCGGGTTGTCAGTTTAGGCTCCGTGATTGAAAGGGAATTGACAGTCATTAATTAAAACAAAAAAAGGGCAAGAATGACGATCACCACGACCAAGTTGCATGCGACAATAAATTATCACATGAATCTAATAATATTTGTTTTGACTATTGGTACAATGTATGTGACTATTTCTATCTTTGTTTGCCGGCACACATACAACCTCTCAAACTAAATTAACTAACAATTCTACGTAACTATATATAATATACAGAAGAAGAGCATAAAATCTTGGAACCAAATTCCTAGCTTGTACCTTTTTATTATATGTATGAGAGTGAGAATGAGCATGCACCAGATGATCATATTGGTCTATCTATTGATTAATCATTTGATACAATCTTATATTCCTTATAATATTGTTGGTAGATTAAGTCTCATTTGGATTCAGAGTTGATCTCATCACATTTCGTCTCATCATTATAATTTTTTTAAATTTTCATATAAAATATAATAAACAATTCAATTTTTTCAAATTTTAAAATAATAATAATATTAAAAAATATTCTAATAGTGTTTTATTCAACTTTCATTCAATTCATCTCATCTCAACTTACTATTAAAACCTTGGCTAATTAATTATATAAATTCTCTCCTTTTTTTTGTTTTCTTTGTCTTATGTTCAAAGAATTTCGGTCCATGTCCAAATATATAATAGCTTTTTATTATGATATTATATATAATTGGTATTTCAGGACCATTTGGGCTAAAGAGGACAAAAATACAAGAAATAAATAAGAGGAAGAAAGGAAGCACAAAATGTCATCTGCATTCGCATACCAAACAATTAGAAGACGCGTAGCGTTTACATATGCGTGCGTAGCTTAATACAATCAGGACTAGCGTACATAGCGTTTACTTGTTAAGGCCAAATAATACAAGCTCATTTTAATGCCTCGCATGCATACGATTCAAATTGGAAAGGAGATTTTATACCCAATCAGGCCGGGCTCATGCACCCCCCTATCCAAGCCCAAGATCCACAACAGGGTGGACTAGGGATTAGGGAATGGCAAGGATGAAGGCTACGGTAGGCCCATGAAGATAAAAGATAGCTGACAATTCCCCCCAATGGCAGCACATTAATGAGAGAAAGAGAGGCTGGAATTCTGTCCCCTACAGATCAGAGTGGCCAACCCTGAGGTCAAGTCCCTGTAGCTGACAGGAGCAGCCGCATTGAATGCTACACCATTTCGCCTGGGACCAGGGTGCTTATTATAGCTATAAAGGGGCCTCACGAGGAATTCGATATAAATAGAGGAAGGTTGACGGCAAAAAGGTGGTTACACACATCCGACCACACTCTCTCTAGCCCTCTATAACTTCTTGCTTTATTTGCTCTCTGTAAGAAATATTCCTAACTTTGGCACTGAAGGTGACATGGCCATCACCCCGCCGCCTTTTCTTCCACCCTCGTAGGTGCAAGAGCACCATTGTAATGGGCGGCTACAAAACACGCTTCAACAGTTGGCGTCATCTATGGGATCCAATATTATTTTGCATGTCAGCCACTATGTGCTCTCATGCGACTCTCGATCAGGAGTCTACGTCGATAAGCATGGAAGGAAGAGTCACGAAAATGGAGGAACTCGTGAAATGATTGACCTCAAACGCGGAAGCCCTCCATTGAGAGAACAAAGTGTTGAAACAGAGAAACGCTAAGTTCAAGAGAGGTGTCAAACCAAGCAAAACTGAGGAGATGGAAGACGAGGAATGTAAGCGTATGGGCGACTAACTGTGTAGTCTCATGGACAAATATGAGGAAATGGAGAAAAGGATATGAGGTTTATTCTCCGTGGACTAGCTCTCAGCTGCACAGACCTGCCCTACAGTGCCAAAGTGATGTTCCTCCCACTCACCCCAAAATTCAAAGCCCCCTTGATAGTGATGTACAATAGGTCACAAAGATCCAGTTGAGTACTTCGAGACGTTCAAGACTCACATAACACTGCACGATTTCCTTGGGGAGATAGTAGGTCAGGCTTTTCCTTTGACATTGAAAGGCTCTGCCCGGGCATGGTTTAGAGCCCTTCTATCGGGTACCATCCACAACTTCGAAGAACTGGGCTACCAATTCTTGATTTAGTTCATGGCCAACAAAAAAAGAAGAAAACCAACTACTTACCTCCTCACCGTCAAGTAGAAGGAGGAAAAGAGCATAAAGGCTTACTTGTACCACTTCAATAAGGAGCGGTTGACCACATATTACCAAGATGAGAAGATCACGCACTTCTGGGTGGAATATGGCCCCCAAGTCCCTCATGGTAGAAATTGCGCAAAAGACTTTTGTGACCCTGCAGAACTTCATGGATAGGGCTGACGACTTTGTCAATGCCGAGGACACCCTCCAGGCTCCGACTACCCTAAGGTGCACAGCCGGGAAGTGGACCCCCAGCGACCCTAAACTGGACACTGGCACCAAAACCCACGAGAAGGAGACTGAGGTGAGGAAACAGCAGAGTTGGAAGAGGAGCGACGAAGGCGCCTCCTTGAGGAAAGGGCACACAAGCATGCACGTACAGACGCGTGAAGAAGGACGCCCATGGGAGGACAGAGACTACAACCGAAGGGCTCATGCGTACTGTGCCTACCATGAGGAGGAGGGCCATCGGAATTAAGATTGCCAGCTCCTGAGAAAGAAAGTCCTGGAGGAGATCCATGAGGACATTTGGGAAGAAGTCTAGGGGAAATGTATAGACGATCGGGCAGAGACAAGCAAGAGCCGATACGAGAAGGTTGGCAAAGTGAGAGCCCGAGTAGGAGGAACGTGAGGAGAAGGGAGGAAAGCCGTCGGAGCAGGACTAGAACAACGTCCAGAGAGGAGAAATCCACACCATCATCGGGAGACTCACCAATGGGGGCGCCTCCGCATAGGGCAGGAAGGTTTACTCCCGAAGAGCAAGGTACGAAGAGGTCTTTAGTGTTGGGAGGTCGCCCAAGCAAGCCCGAACTCAAAAGACCCTTATAGTTTATTTTTACAAGGTTGACTGCGAGGGAATCATCTATCTGCATGACATCACCCTGGTGGTAACGATGTTGGTGGCCAACTACACAACTAGAATGATACTAGAAGAAAACGGTAGTTCGGCCAACATCCTTTTCTGAAAGGCGTTCTCTAGAATGGGGATCAGTCAAGATAGGCTGCAGCCATCTCCCAAGCCGCTAAAGGGATTCTCTAGTGAGAGGGTGTAGCCACTGGGGTCCATAACACTCCTCATCACTGTCAAAACAAATAGACTCACAGCGACCACCATGGTAGACTTCCTCGTAGTCAAGGCTCACTCTTCATACAATGCCATAATTGGGCAACCGATGTGAAACAACTTGAAGCTAGTGAACTCAACCTACCACTTGAAGATGAAATTTTCAACAGAGGATCATAGAGGAGTGGTGCGCGATGAGCAAGTGGTGGTAAGAGAATACTACGTGTAAGAGTTACAAGGTAAAGAACACAATAAGCCCAAGCCCGGTTAGTGGAAGGAAGGAAAGCCGGCCTCTTGCTCCCCAATGTCGCCCCAGGTCGATTATGCCAGAGTCCCACAAGCCAACAAGTCAAGGCATTAAGATGAGGGCGCAAGTCCCTTTTTCCTCTATTCTTTTGCACTCATTAACTCCTTATGTAAAGAACCGGCGAAGAGAATAATAAGAAGTAATATTTCCATAGGTGAGCATGTATGAGTGCATCACCTCGGCGATCAATTGCCACCCAGCATGATGGATTTTAGATTCTGCATGGTTACTTAGGTTGATGCTCTGTGCTTGAGTCTTGGCGACTATATATTTCTCCTTTTGAC
Organism: Juglans regia; assembly: GCF_001411555.2. NCBI lineage: Eukaryota > Viridiplantae > Streptophyta > Magnoliopsida > Fagales > Juglandaceae > Juglans > Juglans regia. The sequence continues at coordinate 13,059,842 of NC_049910.1, forward strand.
ATTTTCTTTAAGTTTTTTCAAACGTGAATCACAACAAGAAAATCTATCATTTCTAGCGTTTTTAAGATCTCCGCAAATACTCCTTATTTGAGGCGATTTCCATGTTGCAGTTGAATTCCAACGAGAAGTTGAAACTTGAAGAGAGAGAATTCACTATTCCTTTTTTAGCGGCGACTTTTAACCTATTGCGACAATTTTTTTCATCACAATAGGTAATTTTAATTGTAGCGGCATTTGCTTTCTGTCAAATAGGATAATCGATGCAATAGATTTTTTACAGCGAACACTATTGTCGAAAAAGCCATATTGTCGCCGCAAAAGAGATACCAACTTATTTGCGGCCAATTATTGGTTATTTGCAGCGAGAGAGAAGCGCCGGAAATAATGTGTTTTCAATATCCCCCGTAGGCGCCTTATTTTTCCCACCATTCCCGATACTCCCCCCCTCTCTCTCTCTCTCTCTCGACTGCGATTGTCAACTCTGGTGCGATTGTCGCCGCCTCATCGACGCCGGTGAGTTTATATTTCATATTTTTGGTCTCCATCCATATCTCTCTCTCTCATCTTCACAAAGTGGTTTTCGATTGCCAGTGCCGCCGGCTTCTCGCTGCCTCGCCAACACCGGTGAGTTTCTCTTTCACTATTTTAGGTTCAATCGATCTATCTCTCTCTCTCTAAGCGCCGCTCGGTGACCCCCTTCTCTCTAAAGAAGCTACATAATATTCTTAATCGGAAGAATGTCTTTAGACAGATCGAGTTAAAATAAGGACAGTGAAACAGATAAGTAGCAATAATACAATTGCACCAGAGGGTTTTTTTTAAGGTGTTTTCAAAGAAGCAGAAAGGCCAAAGACTTTGGTTGAATAATGTGAGCATTGAGCTAGGATTTTGAGTTTAGGCATCAATCTTTGGCTGGCCTTTGGCCTGAGCTGCAAGAGGCAGAAACTCATTTTGAAGGTCAAGCCTAACCTCAGTAGTCTTGGCTCTTCAGACAGTGAGTGTGGAGTTGAAATCAGTCCGTTATCTTTTTCATATTTGCATTAGCCATCAATTAGAGTTCTTGATTTGGCTATGACACCATTGACCAAAGGTGGATATGGTGCTGGATAAGAATGTAGGAATCCATTGAAATTTTTTTAGTAGTAGTTCTTTTACATGCCATAGACGCATAATATCATTAATATTAGATTTCTGGATTTCTTCAGTTACCTTGTAAGTATATTTGATTTATGTTGGATGTTAAATTTATTTTATGTGGAGCACATTTGACTAATTATTGTGATTATGATCATCATTGCAGGGCTTATTCTTTTGGTATTTCATTCGTTTTTCTTTTCTTAACCTGCTTTTTAACTTCTTTTTTTTTTTTTTTTTGTTAAATGTGCTTTTATATTGTGTCAATCTTGGAAAAGTTTTATGGTAAGTAAAAGGAATTAATTCTATCTCTTATTACCTATAAAAAAAAAGGAATTAATTCTACAAAAATAGGCATAAATCACACTTTCTTATAAGTGACAGCCATATGAAACAAAATTGCAAAATTCAAATTCTAATCATTTTAATATGTATGATAAGAAAACTATGTAATTCATGGCAAACATCTGTACAGCAATATATCTAGCTTTGGTAGCTCGTATTGGTAATGTACTCATTCTTATATCTTCTTATCATGTCTCCCGTATTGTGCACTTAAGAATTCCTTTTTGTTAGTTCGGTGTATCCTTGATCTTCCAGGCAAGTGCAGTGGCCTGAATACCTTTGGTCTTATGTGGTGCAATGGTAAGATAAGGGTTCTAAGAAACTTTCATGACCTTTAGTTCATTTGTTGTGAAAGAAATTATTTGGACTCGCCCGTGCTCAGTATGAAAATCTAGCTATTTCTGTTGGAATCTTATGTGGACCAATCTTGCTGTTCTTGACATCAATCAAAGGAGACCTAGAAGTGGCACTAAACTTCCCTCATATATTCTCCCCTGGCATTCAGGTGCATGTTATATCACAGAAAGCATGTTATCCTTAGATGTTTTCAGGTGCATTATCGACAACATATCATGGTTTTAGTTGCCTCATTCCTGTTTTGTGGTAGTTCTGTGGCATATGGTTTGTATGGATTATCAATTAGCTATCTTACCTATTGATCTAATATCCAGTCCTCTGCTATAAAGATCCAAATCTGGTATATCTGAGTGAGATTTGTAATTTTATTGATGATAAATTCATAGGGAGCACTTGTAATATGAAACTGGAGTAGGAGTTCTTGGATCAGTACTATTTATCAATAATTCGACTTTTGATTATTGGTGGTACCTGTATCTCATTTGCTTTCTTCCAAAACTCATCATTTACTGTGGGGCTAGAAGTCTCACCCTTCGATTTCTGTCTCTCATTTGTGATAAAAAAATGTTGCACTTTGAACTGTAAACTTCCCATCCTTTGTGAAATTCCAATATCTGGTTTTCTTCAACCCCCATCTTACGTATTAAGTTGTTGCAGCTTGTTAAATTAGTTGTAGTATTCATCAATTATAAGCTCACAGACTTTTGAATATTATATGTTGAGAATCTTAACTAAGGATATGAAGTCAGTAAGAAGTGATGATGGATTGGGTTATCTTTCTTGATGGAAGGAAATAAAGCTTAGAAACTTGTAAAACAAAAGTTTTGTCATGTCTATATAAAAGTTTTTGTTTCTCCATCAGTTACAACAAATGTGCAAACTTAGATAGGCTGAAAACTTCTATCTAACGCTCTCTATGTTGAAAAACTGTGATGGTTTACAATCAAGAAATAATTGGTTCTACGAAGTTAAGTATCAACGATTGTCAAAGATTAAGTATTCTAATGATAGCTGTTTTTCTTAGTTAATTTTCTCCCAAATCTTATATTAGTCATGGTATCAGAGCAAATTAAGATCCTGTATTGCAGGATTTCCATTGAAGCAAACCTTCCTTCTATACGGCTTTCTGCACTAGAGAATATGCACTATAGCCACATGATACAATTTGACAATGTCTTTTCTGGTTGTTAATAACAAAAATCTGATATTGGAACATATAGTCTTGAGAAAGTCTATTTGGAAATGAGATTGAACTACCTTGGGTCCTCGACCAGAGAAGCCTATTGAGATACATGAATTTGAAAGGTATCATTTTCTTGTCTGCTGGATTTAGTAGGCAGTGAACTACCTTGAAGCCGACTTTCCTTTATAGCCCTTTCATCTTCTTTCCTTTCATTCATCAACTATGAACTACCAACTATGGTTAGAATTATTGTTATTGTTATTATTTGGAATTGGGTTCTTATTTTATTCCTCTCATCCTCACTTCTAAGAAGGAAAAGAGTACACGTATGTTACTTATCAAAAAGAAAAAAAGGAAACAGAGTACACAAGTTAAATTATAAGCAAGAGAAATCCTAAGTTGTTGATGTCTTGAAAAGTCCATTGGAACATGATTGAGAAATGAGAACCACAAACTAAGTTAAAAGTAACTTTTCATTTCAATATAATCAGTCTCTGGTTTTCCATAGCTTCTTTTCATCAGATCTTGAGAATATGATTTCTGAACGCTGATGCAGTCACAAATGGATTGGAAACTGGTTTGAGAATTTCTTTAGCCAGGAGCTCATGCTAATGTTTTTAACAAGGAAAAATTAAGGAATACAAAGTGGACTGATTAGAGATTTGTATGATTAATAAAGAAAACCAAGGTGACTAAAGTGGAAGCTAAGCTGCAAATATCTTTCTCTGATGTATGAATCAGATGACATAATCAAGTATCTAGTTGGAAAATATGGTATGTACAGTCATATTTACTTGCTCCAAAATGGCGTATTTCAATTTTGGTTGTTTTCCATTGATAATCAGTATGTTGCACATTAACAAGAGGGGCATATATTACTCGTGTACAACACCATTTTATAGCATCTATTATGTTCAAGTACAAACTTCTTTTTTTTAAAATTTGTAGAAGAGTATATCTTATAGTGCAAATGCATGCATATGGACCCATTAAATACCTATGTGGCCTGCTTTTGGAGGCATATTTGTTAATATTGGGCATTTGAAGGCTACAATATGAATGGTTCATGTATCATGTCTAATGCATTTTTTTATTTTTTTTTTAATTTTGTAAGGGCCTTTTTAATACTGTGGCACTATTTACGGCGCTACAAAATCGCTCCGAACAATTATTTCCCGCGCATAAATATATCGCCGCAAAAAACCTCATGCGCGTCCCTTAGCATGGTTTAACAGACTTTTACAAATTCGCTGCAAATACAATTTTGTACTGTTTTTTGGAGTATTACGGCGAATGTGTAGCGCTGAAAGACTAAAGTACTTGTAGTGAATTTATGCGAGTGGTAAAAAATTCTGGATCCGTTTCAAACCCAATTGGAGTTTTAAAATTAGACTCATTAATACTAATCGTATATAAAAGTGGATTCAAATTACTTGTAAACCCAAATTATCAGTCCCATTCATGATCATATGAATAAGAACCGTTGACGTCTTCATATTTTATAAGGATGAGCAAAAACAGCAATATTGCCATTAATTACAGAGCTTTAAGAAAGAAGATACAGTACGTTTAAATTAATTATTCTTCTATCGATAGGAAATAAAAGAAAAATTTTACTCATCATCTTTACAGTACTAGACACCACACATGATTTTTTTATCTTTTTATTTTTTTCTTTTAACAAGTATGTGATGTAGGAATGATAAGTGTAAGTCCTCAATTAGTTTAGTAGAAATAAAAAAAAAAAAAAAATGTGTAATGTGTGAGATGATGAGTAGGAAAGCTTGAAAACAAGAACATCATCTCGTTTGATTAACACAAACCAAATAAAACTACAACACGTCCAGAATTAACTTTGGAATTAAACAACTTCAGTTCATGAAACTTAGAGAGAAAAAAAAAGGTGAACAACCAAATCAACTTGTTTCTAATATTATATGAATATAATAACCAAATGAATGCATACCAACAATAATTATAACTTTAGCTTGGTATGGCATATGGATTCAACACTCTGAGTAAGAATAAAAATAGATATATTACACGTATTATAAACCGTAGCATGCTTCTTGAAGATCTTGAGCAAATTCAAACTCCCAGGCAAAGTAGCTGTGGAAGTCATATTCAAACTCCCTGCTCCGACATCAGCAAGAAAATGGCGATTCTTTAGCAGCTTTCCAGGCATAATACTGACAGAAGTGGTCATGTTAAGCTTATCTCGTGCTGGCACGTATCGTTCCTCGACTGGAGTTTCCCCAACCACGTCCCCATGATAATGGACATAGGCAGTAGAATTTCTGTATTTGAAGCTTCCGTAGTTCGGATTCTCAATGGTAATAACAGTAGCCAACGTGACATTCACTTTCACATTACTCATCGACATTGACAAATCAATGTTTTGAAGGCCTTCAACGTGTAAAGTGATTTTGGGGTCTTTAGGTTTGAAGATGGTGAACGACAAGGTTAAAAGAACAACAGCAATGATAACCAAGAGAATTGCAGTCACACAACAGCATGATTTTAGACATCGACGAGATGTTTTTCCAGCAGCCATCTTGATTCTCCAGGCAGCCTGAACTCTGAAATTAATGATTTTGGGAACCCAAGAGAAAGTTTAGAAGATGGTGGAAAAATATGCTGGCCCTATAAGGAGATAATTAGGTGGAGAATGAAACGTGGACGTTACATATAGAGATGTCATTAAATGCAGTTGATTCGTAATTCCTTGTAAGGGGGGGCAACTGATCATGTTGGCATTTAGGGAGATTACGTTAGATATTAACTGTGTTTTATCATCTATATAAATATATATATATATATATTTATATATATGAGATCACTTGACCTACGAAACATGTAACTACTGAAGGAGACTGATCAACACTCACTTGGAAAAAGAAACCTAACCAGAATGAAAATGAAGTTATTAATACCCAAGACGATGACAGATACTTTCATCTTTATTGACCTGCAGTCTTATTTTTTTTTATTTTTTTTGGAGGATAAACTGCAGTCTTATTCGCATGTATTGACCTGCAGTCTTATTCGTATCTATTGACCTGCAGTCATTTTGGCACTGAGATGATAAGAAAATTTTATGAATAATAGTAATATAGTTTATAAAAAGTAGTAAGATAATTTGAGTTGAGTATGCTTTAAATTTTAGAAAATGAGAGAGAAAAAATTAAAAAAAAAATATTATAAAATTAAAATATTGTTAGAATATAATTTTATAAAAATATCATACGTGGTACTTCCACTAACCTATCATAAGATGTCATGTCACTAAAAATGACATGGATAGAAGCAGTTACACTATATAGGTCACACACTGTTTAATTAGTATGTGCTCCAAATGCCTCCAATGTAAATGAGATGCTAGTTGAACATGAGTAACAAGTTTCGGGGCTGGTACAGCCCCTTTTAACAGGTGGAGGCTGGAATTGGGGCTACCATTGTATAGGGGCTAAGCCCAGCACAAGATCTAAATGAGCAAACAGAAGAGTCGATGAATGTCATTATGCTATTTATAAGTTAATGTCTAAACACTTCACTTGCAAGGGATTAAAATTATAATAAATAAAAAGATGGATGTTATTCATCATTTCATATCACACAATTTATATATTTTAAAATTATTTTTTATTTTATTTTATTCATGTTAAACTAATTAAATTGTTGTACTTATCATTCATATACTACATACTTCATATAAAAAAAATGAAAAAAACAATTAAAATAGGTGTGGTGTGTGCCAAGCATGGATCGTCTTTTTCTCAAGTACTAAAAATGTGAGTACAAGATGAAGAACTGCTTTAAGTATTTTTCTCTCTTTTCAAATTGAACGATGCTACTCTGTTGGCTGAGTAGCACCACTCCAAGTCATTGTCAGGTTAAATTGGTTTTTTTTATTTTTTATTTTTAAATTTTTTATTTCTATTTTTTTTTTACCATTTTAAAACATTTTTAAAAAATATAAAAAAAAATATCGATACATTAATAGTCATTTCCTTAACTATTAAGTAAAAAAATTAAAATACATAAGATATCAAAATGAGGGACCAGTTGAGTGGGCAAAATAACATTTTTCATTCATATTTTCGGCATGCACTGTACCATCTCATCTACTTTGTTACGTCACAATGAAACTTTGAATAAAAGCTTGTACAGAACAAAAATTAATAAAAAAAAATTAACTTCAAAACATATAGAAAAATATAATGTTGTAGGTTTGAATGTATAAATAAAATATGAAAATAATATTACTTGTGTCAATTGAATTCAATCTCTTATAAAGCCGGTTTGATCAGTCTATCTTTCTCCCACTTGAGAGCTTAACTTCCGACGATAACTTGAAAATCTTAATCCAAAAATTTTCATATGAAAAAGTAAATTATAAAAAAGATAGTGCAACTATACCACCCAACTTTGCCCACATAGTGTGCCTAGGGGCGGAATTAGGATTTGATGCGTGGGGGGACAATTAGCAAAGTGTATCGTATGTAGGGGTAAACGGTAACCAACATTTAACATTAACTATATAAGGTAGTTATCTAGAGACAACTAAATTGTTCAAGCCGCCAATCTGAACTTCTCACTTGAGCTCTATCGAACTTAAGTGAATGATAAAAATTAAGATAGAATTAGTTATGTAAGACTTGTTGAAACAAATGATAAAAATTAAGTAAACAAATGATAAAAATTAGCTATACGGTTTTATCTTTGGCTTCACTCTTAATTGTTAATTTGATGGTAGTACATATGTACTTACTAACAAAACTAATCCAAATTAATAAATTAGCTAGTGGAAGACTTGAAAGTAAAAGTGTAAATAAATAGGAAAAATGAGGTTGTAGATGTACCAAATAGCTTATAAAAAGAGACCAAATATTTTCTTACCTCTTATGAGATGTGAAAAAAATGAGAATGTGAGATTTTATTAATGACAAGAAATAGATGTGAGTATGAAAAATTGTTTGAAAAATAAAAGAAGTCTAGACAACTAAGTACTAGGACATCTTTAAAAAACCATATACTAAGATCTCGAGTACTATGAGAAAAGGTTTGGAAGGGATTTTTAGAAGGGAAGAGGTGGATGGGGCTTTAAAGCAGATGTCACCATGGAAATCCCCAGGGCCTGATGGTTTCGGGGCTGGTTTTTATCAAAAGCATTGGGATGTTCTTGGTAAAGATGTAGGTGAGGCTGTCTTGGAATTTCTGAATGGAGGGGATTTGGTGGCAGATCTAAACCATACTCATATTGCACTGATTCCTAAGGTGAAGGAGCCCAAGTCAGTGAAGGAATTTAGACCAATCAATTTATGTAATGTTTTATATAAGCTGATTTCAAAGGTCTTAGCCAATCGACTCAAAAAGGTTTTACATGTGGCTATCTCTCAAAATCAGAGTGCTTTTATTTCAGATAGGCTTATCACAGATAACATCATGGTTGCATTTGAGTTGCTCCATTCGATGCAGCTAAAGCAAGTAGGGAAAACTGGTAGTATGGCTATGAAAATTGATATGTCAAAAGCATACGACAGAATTGAGTGGCCCTTTTTAAAACTCATGCTAATCCAACTGGGGTTTGGTGAGATATTTACTGGTTTGCTCATGAAATGTGTCCAATCAGTGAGCTACTCAGTTGTGATAAATGGCAAGGCTGGAAAGAAAATTATCCCATCAAGAGGGCTAAGGCAGGGGGACCCTCTATCACCTTACTTGTTTCTGATCTGTGCTGAAGGCCTGAGTCACTTGCTTCAGAAGGCTGGTAGGGATGAGCTTATAAGAGGTGTTGCTGCTGTGAGAGGAGGTGTAAGGATCAATCATCTGCTGTTTGCAGACGATTGTGTGATCTTTGGAAGGGCAACTACTGAGGAATGGAAGAGAATGTATGAAGTGCTTGAGTGCTATGAAAGGGCTTCAGGGCAGAAACTTAATAAGGATAAAACTTCTATTTTCTTTAGTAGAAATACAAAAGAAAATGTGAGGGATGAAATATATAGAGAGGCTGGCTCTTTTATTTGTGAAAGATATGAAAAGTATCTTGGTCTTCCTGCCATAGTAGGGAGATCAAAGTATAATGCTTTGCGTGTTGTGAAGGAAAGGGTTTGGAGTAGAATGCAAAATTGGAAAAATGGTTTTCTCTCAAAAGCTGGAAAGGAAGTGTTAATCAAGGCTGTTTTGCAAGCCATTCCTACATACACGATGAGTGTATTCAAGTTGCCTCAAAGGTTATGTACTGAAATTGAGCAGATTTTTGCAAAATTCTGGTGGTCTCAAAAATAAAAAGGATAATGGGATTCATTGGCAGAAATGGGGTAGGTTGGGAATGGGAAAGTGTGAAGGTGGTTTGGGTTTTAGGCAACTTGAAGACTTTAACTTGGCAATGCTAGCCAAACAAGGGTGGAGACTCTTAACAGATCCCACTTCCCTTGTGGCTAGAGTTTTTAAGGAAAAATATTTCAGAAGTACTTCTTTACTGGAAGCCCCACTTGGAAAATCACCATCTTTCATTTGGAGAAGTGTTTGGTCTTCTTTGAGCATTATAAAGAGAGGAATGAGGTGGAGGATTGGTAATGGGAAAACTACTAAAATTTGGGGCCATAAATGGCTTCCAAAACGTGTGACTGGTTGTGTGCAGACTCAAGTGAACACTTTAAATGCTGAGGCCTATGTGTGTGATCTGTTTGATGACTCTGGTGAAGGCTGGAGGAGGGATCTGATAAGGCAGGTTTTTGATGAAGATGAAGCTGAGTTGATTATTTCTTTGCCTATTAGTCCTATGGGTGCAGAGGATAGACTTATTTGGGACCGCACAAGAGATGGCAAGTATTCAGTTAGGAGTGCTTATCATATGCTGCAGGTGGTAAGGAGGCAAGAGAAGGGGGAAACTTCAGAAAGTGATAGGGATTCTCCTATGTGGAAGCAGATTTGGAAGCTTGGGGTCCCAGGGACAGTGAAACACTTCCTCTGGAAATTTGCTAACAACATTCTGCCAACTAAAATGAATCTTTTCCTGAGAAGGGTGGTTAAGGATGCCAAGTGTCCTCTTTGTTTAAATGAAGATGAATCTATAATGCATGCTATCTGGGAATGCCCTGCTGCTATTGATGTTTGGGCAGAGAAGGGTAACCCAGTTCATAAGTGGAGGGTGGGGATAGGGGATTTTTTTCAACTTTGGGAGGAAATGAACAGCAAGCTTTCAACTGAACATCTAGAGTTAATGGTTATGATTATGAGGAATATTTGGTATAGAAGAAATAAATATGTTTTTGAGAAAAAATTCTTGGATCCTGCTAGTGTTTTGCAGGTGTCTTTGTCAGGATGGGAGGATTTTAAGTTGGCAACAGGGAGGGAGGAAGGTGCAATAAATCATAGTGTAAAGAGGGGGGTCTCTGGAGGTAAGGAATGGAAAAAGCCAGTTGGCTCCTTTCTAAAAGCTAATTTTGATGCTGCAATTAATATCTCTTCAAAGAAGCTGGGCATTGGGGTGGTTATCAGAGATGACAGAGGGAAGCTTGTTGCTGCTTGTTCTGCTATTAGAGTGTTCAGTAGTGTTGCTTATGTTACTGAATGCTATGCTCTTTGGGAAGCTATGGTCCTCTGTGAAGAGTTGGGACTAGGTGCTGTCATTTTTTAAGGGGATGCCAAGGGTGTAATTGAGGCTGTGAGCAAAGAGGAGAAGAATGATTCATGTTGGGGTCACCTGGTGGAGGGATTGCAGCAGAAGTTGAGAATGTTTGACAGATGGGAAACTGGCTTTGTGCATCGAGAGGGCAATGAGGTTGCTCACCAATTGGCAAAACTGGCTGTACATGGGGAGTGTGATATGTACTGGGTAGAAGAGGGTCCTGACTTGATTACTAATCAATTACTCATAGATAAATTGTACATGGATACTGATACAAGATGTTAATGAATACAAGGAGGTATTTTTCAAAAAAAAAAAAAAAAGTACTAGGACATCTTTAAAAAACCATATACTAAAACAAGTTTTTAAATTTTTTTTTTTTTTTTTGGGGTTATCGCATCAATGTAGGTCCGCCCGTGGGTGTGCCCCTATTGCAAATTGCACTTTTTTTTAGTTTTTTATTTAAAATATTTTTTTTAAACATGTTTAAACTTTTAAAAACAACCAATATACTAATAGTCACTTCATTAACCATTAAGTAAAAAAATATTAAAATATAAAATAAAATACATGAGCGGTCAAGTTGAAAGAGCAAAGTCAGGGGGCATAATATCATTTTCCTTATAAAAATCTGAAAATGAGAGAGATTTGTAAATGGTTTAAAACCTAGGGACTGATTTTGTAATTAATTCAAAGAAATTGAGTGGTAAATGTTTTATCAAAAAATATATAGAGAACTATTTCACATGTTTTTAGGCAAATCTCAAATTAATATTGTTATTATTTGAACTTTGTTTGAGTTTGACGGATTTGAAATAAAAATATAATATATTATTAAATAGTTGTGTAAAAATTGTAAGATAGCTGTGGATATATTTTTCAAGATAATTATTTGATCTACATAAAAATCTGACAAATGTGATCAGTTTACATGCTAAGGTGTCAACAAGTTTTATTATGAGTGGAATTCTTAATGAGCTTTTTGCTTAGCCAAGATAGATATTAATCTTAATATTTATGTCTATTAATCTTATAACATAAAATTAATATAATATTTGATATAATATAAAATTGATCTTATCATTTTTAATATAACATTTGATATAACATATAAATTTTAATCTTATAACTTGAAATTAATTTAATATGAAATATTCATCTTAGACATAAACATTAATATTAAGTTATTAATATAAGCTTACTTTTGATATATATCAAGGATAAATACATTTTTGGCATAATAAATTATAATATATATATTTTTTGTAAATATAATTTTACACATTTGGTCATATATATTCATATAAAAAGTCTAGAATTTATATAGACTATACTTAAATTCAATACTATACTAATATGTGCAGAAATCCTACAGGTTCCTACATCTGAATACTTAAAGAAATTAAATAACTTAATTTAAAATATTTGCACATATTAAACTCACATTATTTAAATATTCCCACATTTTTCCTCTGTTGCTTCCCACTAGTATTTTTTGTTTTAGTTTGTAACTTCTCTATTGTAGATTATTTCCTCTTCAATGGATAGGGGAGGGCAACGGGGCCCAGCACCCCGCTGCCCCACCCCGTTCGCCTAGCTCACTCGAGCGGGGTAAGGGGGGCCCTGCCAGCACCCTAGGAGTACTGCTGAGGCGGGGGACAGAGGGGGCGAAGCCCCCCTCTGCTTTTCCCCCGCCCCGCTTAATATATATATAATTAAAATTTTATATATATACATAAAAAAAAAACCCCTTAAGTAAGTGAAACGGCGCCGTTTTATCCGTTTCACTTTTAGACTTTAGCTAAGGTACCCCCTTCCCCCCGCGTCATTCTCCATTTCTCCTTCTCAAACTCTCTAGTCTCTTCTCTCTACTCTCAGACTCACTCTCTCTCTAACCTCTGTTTCGATCTCTCTTGCACTCTCGCGCTCTCTCAGTCTCTATGTCTCTCTCGCTTGATCACAATAACTCTCTCGCACGACTGCATGAGGCTTGAGCAGCACCACCGGGACTCCAGTCACTCCACCATCTGACGATATTATTTTGAAACTTCGCAAATTGCCACCACTAAAATGTAAGAAATCCGAAACCATAGATTTTATTTTTTTAGTTTTGGATTGGAAATTGGAAGAATGATAGGTTGAATCGGAGATGGAGGATGGGAATAATTATGAATTTGTGTGCTATGGAGAAATTTGTGCATGTGTTTGATTCTCTGTTTGTTTGTATGTTTTATTTTATTTTTTTAGTAGTTTGTATACTATTTCTGGCCTCTGGGTGTTCGGATTTGAAACCCTAAATCAAATCCAAAACCCTAAATTGATTTAGGGGTTTCTATTGAAATCCCTAAAGATTCAATTTAGGGGTTTCAATCAACTTTAGGGATTTCAATCGAAACCCCTATGTGGCGCCCCCGACCCCCATGTAAGGAAACACGGGAATCGAGACGTCGGAATGATGACAACACGGTCACACATCCCAACGAAAGTGCCAAGTGTGTGTACATGCAACAGTGTACAATAACAACGCAGCGGATAATTAAGTCTACTAAGTACCAGAATTTAAATACAAGTAAACATCAGTAAAAGGATTTAAAAAGTTATACAGTCATCCCAAAATAAAGTTTAACACATCTCCCAAAATACAAATGAGTGATCCTAAATCACTCCTCGGGTGGAGCCGACTCCTCAGGCTCACCCTCATCTTCATCTGCATCAAAATCTGCGTTATTACAAAATGGTACCGCAGGTAAGTATAACCCAAATAATTCTCAGGAATAAAATGCATTTAATGCAGCCAACATGTATGCATATGAAGAAATATGCATTTTCCTCAAAACATCATTTTCCCCGAAAATGATTATTTTCCAACACACACCAAAATCCCAGTTGGCCCAAAAATAATCCGTAAAACATTTTTCCAGAAAATGGTTTACACAAAATCCAACACGCTATTTTCCCAGAAAATAGTCCATTTTTAATGTATGCACCATGATCTCCCCTATGGGTCATCCGCACACCCTGGCTTCGTAGCGATGCCCACTTTCACGCCCAACACGTACTTGGGAAAACATCCACTGCACAACGAGCGATGCCCAGTTCCGCGCCCAGCGCGTACGTAGCCAAGCATCCTCTAGTCCTCGCCAGCAGAAGGACCACGGAGTCGGCACGAATCTCTCATCCGATCCCATTGTCGCTCGGCGACAATCCAAGGGACGTCACTCAGTATATTACGCTCCCGAGTGACCAGAGGAGCTCCACCGACATAATACCCCATCTCGGCTTGGGGTTCGTGATACACACCCACCCAATAAATCATTTTACATGAAAACCCAGTTTTTAATAAACACATGAACATGAATGCAATACACGAAAACTCAGTTTCCTTTACAAACATGATCATGCATGAAATTATGAAATGCACATGTACCAACTCTACTCCACAACCATCAATAACCAACCCAATCAATCCAACCAAACGACTTCAATCACCAATCCATCCAACCCCCGTACTTCTCGGACTCAGTCCGGCAAAACTAATCAACAGTTCAAATACAGTTTAATGTGTTAGTGCAATAATACATTAAATTCACAAGAATTCCTTGGAAAATACTTTCAGTGCTATATAATAATTTCCGAAGGATCACGAAACTGCAAGAAGTGGAAAAACAGCTGAAGAATAGTGTAAAATACACTGTGGCCGTGGGTCACAGATTTTTCAACGGAGACAAACGAAGACCCAAAAATGGTAGGGTAGGGCCTAGGGAAGTCGGTGAATCTAGTGGTGGTGAAGGTTGGCCGTGGGTGGCGGCACAAGGGGTGGTTTAAGGCCAAAAATACCCAAAACGGAAATGGAGTTGGATGTGCTTCACCGGTGACGGATCGGAGGTGGGGTTGGGTCCAATGGGTTGCCAAGAGGTCAAGGATGAAGTGGTGTGAAGATGGCGGCCCAATGGTGGTGCGACGGCGGCGCAGCGGCAGAAAGAATGTCGCGGCTTCCAGCCGTGCGTAGAGGCTCACGGCGGCTCAAGGGAGGCTGGAATTGATGGGGGCTGGTCGCCAGCCGGTGGGGGAGCTGCTGGGCTGGGCGGTGCAAGCCACGGCGGCGCGACGACGGAGGATTGAGGGTGAACGACGGACGCACGGGAGAGAAGGAGAAGCAGTTCGCGCGCGGGAGATAGGCCGAAAGGAGAAATAAGGGGAAAAAGAAAAGAAAGAGAAAATAAAATGAGGAAAAGAAATGAGGTCCAATTCTCATAACTTGGGTCACAAAAATGATCCAACGGAAACGATTTCAAAACCTCAAGTTAAATAAAATAATTTAAACATAATGGTAAAGTCAAATTTAAATAATTAAATCTCACAGTAATTAATTAAATATGAAAAGTAATTTAAATGCACAACAATAAATAAATATTAAGAAAGCACATAAAAAGTAATTTTCACCAAATTAAAAATCATAAAAATAACCCAATTAAAAATCCAATAATTTTAAAACAAGAGAATAATTTTTGAATAAAATAAAAATAATCCTTTAATAAAAATATATTAAAATACGGGGTGTTACACCCTAAATCAATTTAGGGATTTCAATCCAAAACCCTTAAATTATGTTAGCTTTGCACTTTGCCTTGTTTTTTCATGTGTGGTGTATTATTATGATTTTCTTATATCATGTGTTGATTGATTTTATAATTTTTTACTATGTTGTGGAATCAAGAATGTCTTCTCAAATGGATTTCACCAATAGCTCTCATACCCTTACCAATACCCCTACCCCAGAACCTAACCCTACTCCAATCCCTGGGAGTAAGAGTACACCTTGCCCTGCCCCCAAGCCCACACAAAGCAAGAAATCTGTTTTCGTTGTTTGGTTTCATTTTACCAAAGTAGAGGGTGGTGACCCTAATAACCCCCAAGCTAAATGTAATTATTGTGAGAAAATATATGGATGTTACTATAGCAAACATGGTACATCTCAGTTAAAGGTTCATCTAGAGGAACAATGCAAGAAGAGTCTAATATTAAGATCCTTACTAGAGAAGAGTCAATCTAGACTAGAAATTAGACTAAAAAAAATGGTGAATGGGAGTAGTAGGGGTCCAACGTTGAAGGAGTATACAAAGTATAATGCTGATGAGTGTAGAAGGAAGTTAGCTCGTATGGTTATCATAGACGAGCTACCTTTTCAGTTTGTGGATGAGAGAGGGTTCCAAGAACTTGTATAAGAATTGGAATCTAGATTTACGCTTCCTTCTCGCCACACTATGGCAAACGATATTAAAAAGATGTACTGGAAAGATAAAGATGTTTTGAAGGCCAATTGGGTTTGGTAGTTTGCCTCACCACCGATACTTGGACTTCTGTCAAAAATTTCAATTATATGTCTTTAACTATTCATTTCATTGATTCTGATTGGATTCTTCATAAAAAGATTATTAAGTTTTGTCAAATAATTGATCACAATGGTGAGATGATTGGGAAGGCAAGGCCTCAATAAAGGAGTGAGTGTTGGCACGAGTTTTGACAGCTTCGGATGACAATGCCTCATCTAATGATATTGCCTTGGAATATCTGAAGACTTATCTTAAAGAGACAAATAAGGCATTCTTGGGTGGTGAATATTTGCATGTTAGATGTTCTACACATATCTTGAACCTAATTGTGACTGAAGAGTTGAAAGATGTTGATGACTCAGTTGCACGAGTTAGACTGGCTGTGAGATTTGTGAGGTCTTCTCCTTTTAGATTAGAGAAATTCAAGATTGTTGCAAAGACTGTGGGCATAACATTAAAGAAGGGTTTTTGTACTGATGTTCCTGCTAGATGGAACTCAACCTTCTTGTTGTTGAAGGCATCCCAAGAATATAAGGCAGCCTTTCAATTATTGGGTGATGAAGACATTCAACATGTCAAATGTTTTGATGAGCACGTTGGTTTAGGAAAGCCTAATAATGATGATTAGGAGCTAGTTTCTACTTTTGTTGATTTTCTTGGACTTTTTTACAATGTTACATTGAAGTTATCTGCTTCTTTACACCCTACATCCCAAGAATTTTGTCAACAAATATATAGGGTGAAAGAAGAATTAGATGACATGTGTTGGGGTTCCAATCCAAGGATTGGGGAGATTTGACTAAACTAAATATTTTGTTATATGTGGTTGTTATTCTTGATCTCCGTCTGAAAATTTCAGGCATGGACTGATCTTATTGGTGAGATAGCCCGAGATACCATTTATAAATTATATGATGAGTTTAATATAATTAAGGTTGGTACTGCATCTACTACACCTACACCTACCCCAACACTTCCTCCAGACACCGGGATAACAAAGAAGTGTAGATTGGTATGGACTAAGACCCTTGCACATAATCTCACACTAGTCCGTCAATCTACGGAAGTGGTTTCAGAGTTGGACAATTATTTGTCAGGGGATCTTACTCAAGATGATGATGATTTTGACATATTAGGATGGTGGAATGAAGCATTAAAAAAATATCTCATCATTTCTGAGATTGTCCATTATATGTTGGTCATCCCTATTATAACCGTTGCCTCAGAGTCTACCTTTAGTACCGAAAAGTGTATATTGGATCATTTCCATAGTTCATTGTCTCCTACAACTATGGAGGCATTGATATGCACACAGAGTTGAATGATTGAAAATGATATTTATGTTCCAGATGTTTTAGATTTTAAAGAGATCGACGAAGAGGGTGGTGATCAGTCTAGATCTGGACCATCTGGTAATTGTTGTTTTTATTTTATTATTTTGATTTATTTATATTCATTTCGATTTCATCAGTATTGATTTTAATATTGATTGTTGTAGTAACACATGAGACAACTCAGACGATGTCTACCTCCGCTACAATATGAATACGTGCTCAAGCCTCAGAAGACTACCCATCCGGCCGCCCTAAATATCACAGTCAAAGACCCAAACAACTCGGCTGTATTTTTAGATTCTTAATTTCTTAGAATATTGAAATTTGAATCAATTGTTTGTATTATCTATTTGATGTGTAATTTTGTAATGCTGATACAATGTCTCTTGGACACTTTTTTCTTTGTAATTTTGTAATTAGGCCTGTTCACCCAACCCAACCCGAAAGACACTATCCCGACACGACCCGATCCTATTACCCGATTAACCAAACCGGCTATATTACCCTATTAACCGACCAGAAAAAATTCAGAAATTACCCAATTATCCGATTTTTTTTTTTTTAATGTTGATATTGATATTGTTGAAGATTGCCCACATAGTGTAAGCTAATTTCACAAGTTAACTGAGTAGGAAATGGTCACAAGTGATTTCAAATTAATTATTTATAGCTCATGGTGGGCTCCTCAATTGATTTCATGTGTTGATTTATGATAGTTGCAGTGTAGCTCGCTTCCAAATTAATCATGATAACATATGAACATGAATAGTTTTGGTTAATCTTTTGGTGAAATACCTTCTTGCTTTTGGTTGTACAAGTTAAATGAGTAAATATAACAACACTGTCAACATACTCAAATTATGTTTAATAATGTGTATCATAATGGTATAAAATGATCATAATGGTATTCATCCTGAGTATCATTTCCAAACTTATGTACTTGGTCCTATATGGGCATAATCACAGTTTACAAGAACAAAAACAACAAAAATTCCCATGTTACCCATGTGGACAAGTCAGAATAGCATAAAAAAAATTCAAGTAATCTTCAATCGGCCTCATTCAAAATATTCATCATCATCTCTACATGAAAAAAAATTATGTTAAAAATATAATTAATTGAAAGGACTATATGAAAATATTTTTCAATTATGAAACTTACCAGTACCTAACTTGTAGCTTTCCGCATTTTCCATTACATCTTGGGAGTCATAGTTAACGGAGGATGCCATCAACCAATTTTGTGCGCAAATAAGAGCTTCAACTATTGCAGGGGCCAATGAGCTACGGAATGAATCTAAGACACGATCTCCAACGCTAAATGCAGACTCGGAAGCAACAGTAGATATGGGAATAGCTAACACATCTCGAGCTATATTGGCAAGGATCGGAAAATTAATTGAATTCATCTTCCACCACATTAAAATATCAAAGTTGGGTGTCGATCCTTCAAGGCTCCCCATAAAATATCGATCCAACTCTAATTTGGACTCTACGACACCCCTTGATGCTTGATATTGTCGATACCTACTACAAATATCCTCCGCATTATAAGACATTGTGTTGCTTTGACTCTCATCAACACTTGAACCTACATTGGATTTTGAATATTGTTTATACATCCGCTCAATCATCCTCCTTAATCTTGTAACAAGTTCGGATGCTCACTCATGGCCAAGAAAATCTGTAGACCAAAATTCCAAAACTTCCAACTTGGCGCGCGGATCAAGCACAGTCGCAATAAATAAGATTTTGTTTACTTTCTCAAAATCCTCCCAATACTTGACATATTTCAACAGCATCCTCTTTGACATAATTTTCAACATATCATCATCACCCATAGAAAATTTGATCAAATGGTTATAGATTGAAGCTACATCTCTAATGAACAAATATGAAGTTGCATAAGTTGAGCCTAAAATCCACAAAGTGATATCATAACAAATCTGTAAAAGTTGTACAAAAATCTTGACAATTTTCCAATCATCTAAAGTTGGTGGTCCTTCTCCAACCTCACGTAAATGCGGACCAAACTGATTGTCTTCATCTTGCATCACCTCAAAAGCCACATAATGATTGAGAGCCGCACTCAACATCAAATATGTTGAGTTCCACCTGGTTGGAACATCAAGAGAAAGAAGTGCACCACCCAAGATATTTTGTCTCTTCATGCATGACTTGAAATTTTCAAGTCGTGCAGGGGAAGACTTCACATATTTCACTGCATTTCGAATCTTTACAATTGATCTATCAATTTCTTTCAAGCCATCATGGACAATAAGATTCAAAATATATGCACAGCATCTTATGTGCATAAAGTCATTGTCTAGGTCCAAACAATCTCTAATTTTGGTAATCTTTCTCAAATAATCAATGGCAATAGTATTAGAGGATGCATTGTCTATTGTGATTGTAAATATCTTCTTTATGCCCCATCTAAATATAGATGACTCGATCTCTCTTCCTATTGTTGTCCCTTTATGATTAGGAACTTTCATGAAGCCTGTAACTCTTTTATGCAAAACCCAATCATCATCAATAAAATGGGATGTTATGCATATATAGTTAAGATTCTGCACTGATGTACACATATCAGTAGTAATGCAAATCTTATAATTGGATGTCATGAATATGTCTTTTAACTTGTCTTTTACTGACAAGTACATTTTCATACAATCTCGCATAATAGTAATGTGAGAGGGGATAGGAAATCTAGGCTCAACTACAGTCATAAAGTCTTTAAATCTCTGTTTTTCTACAAATCTAAATGGTAGCTCATCCACAATTATCATCTTAGCTACCGCCAACCTTATTTTCTGCTCATTATACTTGGCAAGTCCAAAACTAGGACTGCTAAATGTACCATCCACCCCATCCCTCCTACGTCCGGTCGTTTTTTATTGAGGGTTATCCCTTCCAATCACAGTCTCAATAAAGGCCTTACATGTGTCAATATGGTATCTCAAGGATGAAGTACCTTATTTTTTAGAATGACATAATAAAGTCTTACCACAATAATTGCATGTAGCTCTTTGGTCATTGGGATCTTCATTCTCAATCCTAGAAAAATGAAGCCATACATCCAATCTACCCCGAGATCTTTTGATAGGATGGCAAACATGAGAATGAGTAGTTGTCGGGAAAGAGCTATCCAAATAAATTACACCAGGGATTGATTCAGACCCTAACGAAGGCACAATACAATTAGACTTCATAACTGCAATTTGAGATAAAGAAAGAATCATTAATATATATATATATATATCAATATATATCACACACACACACACACACATTTAGCTTCCTAGATGCACAAGTACATGGAACTTTCACAACTTTTACATGCAAGATGAGACTTGTATTGAAAAAATTTCAAAGAATCCCCCACCCTTCTTTTTTTAAGTTCTTTTTATGGGAGAAAAGAAAAGCTTTCTTATAAACCCATTAAGCAGCAAATTAAGTGACTGGGGACCTTAGGTCCTGATATCACTTTTCAGGAAATACAAACTTCAAGTAAAGTTCAGCATGTCACCATCTATTTTATTATTTAAATGTCAAGCTAAAAACATCTTTAATGCTTCTGCAGTTATCAATGACGTAGTTCACTCACAATTTAGTCCTCACTACCCTGATGAAATGAAAAAAAAATACTATTCAAATGTCAAAGAGTTACTAACAAGTGAACCACTAGCATAAAAGCAATCATGTGGATCCTATTAAGCTACATAAGAGTGGTGTGGCCTACCTCTTTAAGTTCCTTTTCCTTGTTCTAGAAAATCAAAGGGAAGAGACAAGGGATAAGAAGACAAGCAGAGCACATAACAAGAAAACTAACATTGTAGTCCAACCACCACCTTCTACAAGAACTGACTAGATGTTTCAAGCTCACTGTAGGAAGAACTGTCACTTCTACAAGAATCAGCAATTTAGATAAGTTGGGAAAGCTAATCATCTTAACATCCACGCTAGAAAACAATGGAAAAATGTTTGAGAACCTAACATACAAAATTTTGGCTTCTATTTAAATCTCTAAACTCTATGCTTCTAATACAGAGCTAGACCATGTTTCATTTGCTATCACATCATTCCAGAAAGGTGAAAAGGTAAAAATCATGCGACTGCAAAAAAATAAGAACAGATACATTGCTGGTTGGGATGTGTTGCAGCTTGATTTGAAGATTGGAAAAAAAAGATAACTCTAAGGGATTGAATAAAGCCAACTATTATGTATTATACAGAAATAAGAACAATTGTCCTTTATGCAGAGATTGTTAATCGTTTTTGCAATTACTCTTTAAAAGATCTAGGCTTTAGGCTTTTAGCATGAAACTATATGAAAATACAAAAGACAATCTTTTGTAGTTAATATGAAAATACAAAATGATCATGGATTTTTCATTTTCTTGTGGTGGGATTTTTCATATATTAATTAGAGCAATGCTACACAACCTCCCTAACCTCCACACACCATATTTTTTAAAATTTTTTAATTTTTTAATTTTTTTTTTTTTTTGAGTTTATTCTTTTTAAACTAATTTAATTTTTCTATTCATTATTCATATATTAAATATTTGATAAAATAAAAATTAAAAAAAAAAAGTGTGGTGTGTGGAGGTTGTGTAAATAGTAGGAGGTTGTGTAGATTTTTTCTATTAATTATATATATATATATATATATATATATATATATATGTTTGGTAAAAGTTGTACATTAAACGAGCTTGGGATCAAATTCATTAGGAGGGTTTGGGAAAAGGGCAAGGAACAAAGAAGTGGGAGGTGTTGTATATCCTGGTGGGCAATGAGTATTGACCCGTGAATTTAGTTTTGAGAATGTTTTAAAAGGGGACCCAAGAAAACTGGATCTTAAGAAACTGAAGTGTCAATTCCATCCACTGCAGCAACAGAAAACTAGATCAAGAGGTAAAAGCCAAACAAACATTAAACCACATGTAATTCACACCCATGACAAACTAATTTCTCTGCATCCCTACAAGTACTAGTTCAAACTAAAACCAGATGTAACAAATTCAATCCCATTGTGATTAAATTTAGAATGTCATCTGTCCTCAACCCATTTATTTAGCACTATAGAGCCATTGTGCTTTGACTCTCACACTTATGAAAAATGTTTCAACATTTTGAGAACTACAAAGCCACATGTGTAGTTTCGAGAAAAAAAAATCTCAGTTGTAGAAATGATGATGATAAGCTAATCAACACAAAGGGGATTTCCAATAAACAGAGAAAGAGCCAATGTCAACATCACCTGGTGAAATGTACTAAGACTATACCTAAAAATAGGATATAAATTCAATAGAAAGGCTAGAGAGCAGAAAATCATGAAGAAAACTAAAAACCCATAATACCCAAAAGTTCAACAACCAATATCAACCCAAACTCAAGAACCCTAACGGTTCAAATCATCCATACCTTCTATATGAGAAAGAGAGATTGAGACACCGAGAGTCAGAGGGCAGAGTGCCAGAGGGTTGAGTTCTGATAGGAGACTGGAGAGTGTCTGAGAGACTGAGTGAGAAAGAAATGCTGAAATGCCCGAGTGGATGTCCGAGAGAGAGATTGAGAGATCGAGAGTGAGACTAAGGGCGGAGTGCGAGAGGGCTGCCGACTGAGTTTTGAACTTCTGAAAGGAGAGTGTCTGAGAGACTGAGTGAGAAAGAAATCTGAGAGCTTGAGAAGAGATTGCTGAAGGAAGTGCGCGAGTCTGGAAGAAGGTCATCGATAAAACAAAGCAAAAACGACGTTGTTTTTTCAATAAATACGGCCATCAGGTATTAACTGATTTAGCCGAGTAATTTCGGAAGTCAAACGGAATTCTTTCGTTTCACACCCGTTCGTTTCGGGTTGGATAATTCGGTTCGGTTAATTCAGAAGTTTGGGGTCGGGTCGATTAAAAGGCTTAAATGTACACCCCTAGTTGTAATTGTTTAAACTTTTCATTTTATTTTTGTAAATTTGTAATAGCTTAGTTATTATTATTATTTATTAATTTATTAGGTAGTAGACTTGTAGTCTATAGTAGTACTTCATTAGAGTCTTAATTATATAAATTTGTGTTGTGTATATATTATTTTTATTTATGTAACTTTTTTTTCTTTTTTTAACTCTCTTTTTTTTTTAAAAAAAACAAAAAAACCTTCTATTTTTATGGGCCCAAAATGGTCCAGAAGATGTTTCGGGGCCATTTTAGGCCCATTTCAGCGATTTTTGGGCCTTTGGCCCAGTAGGGGGCGGGGGGGCGGACGGATGACCCCCGCACCCCGTTATCAAGGACTGGGTCCTCTGCCCCTGCACTTTGGGGGCAAGGGACGGGTAAGAAACTCGCCTTTGGCCCAGTAGGGGACGGGGGGTAGGGTGGGGGCTACCCTGCCCCGTAGGGGGTGGGTAGCACCCCTATCGGTAGAGGCCTCCATTTTCCTCTAACAACTCGAAGACTTAGCACTTTCTTCGAACTTTCAATTTCGACATCAATGGAAGTATGAATACTTGCAACTGTGGCATGGAGTATTGATTTAGTGTAAATTGCATTCATTGCCTGTAGCTTTTGTGTCATGTCTATAGATTATCTTCACTTTCAGCTGCATTTGTAGCTATTTCATAGCATAGTTTTATCAAACTAGATTACCTACTAGCCGCTGATTTACCACTCAAGTTATCATAACTGCTTCAAATAAGAACATATCTACGTTTAATGTCCTTTCTCGACCTATTCATAATGTACTTTTCTGGCAACTCTCAGACATCCCTTGTGGCAAAAATTGAAATAATGTGCCTGCATATAATTCATCTCATCTCAAATAGTCCATACATGCACTTCGCCTCGCACCCATCTTCATTAAAGTATGCATGCACAGTTAATCGTTTGATGCAGTCTTCAACTTGCCTCTGGTCATTTACTTGATATGTTGTAATCGCTCCCTCTGTTTTTATGAGAATACAATGAGAATAAATAATCTTCATTACTTTTGCATGTACTTCCTTAAATTTAGAATTCGTGTACACTTCTTGAAATCTCTTCTCCATAGGTAAATGTGATATACATGGGACTATACAATTGAATGAGTAAAAGTCCGTTGCCATTTCGTTCTCTAATTTCTTTCTCAATGCATTATCAAATTGATCGACAAATTCTTTTAATGTAGTTCCTAAATGTACAAATCCATCAAAAAAGGTATTCATGCTCTCACTCCTTTGAGTTGTGCTCATCCCAGCCCAGAATGTATCTTTCAGGTATACAGAAACCCAAAACATTCGCTCACTATAGAGATTTTGAATCCATGCATTCTCGTGCAAATTGTAACTGTCAATAAATACCTCACAAGACTTCTCAAACTCTTCAGAAGTCTAAGAATCATTAACATTTTTCTGCAATGCACTCTTCAAACCATGCTTATATTCAACATATCACCCCAACTTCTCTGGAAGTTTTTGCATTGTGCAATAAACAATATATGTGCCGGGTGTGTGGAAAAACTATTACAATTGCATTTTTCATGGCTATGTCTTGATCAGTGATGATTGCTTTTGGCACTCTCCCATCCATATATTTCAACCAAGTCTCAAATAACCAAACAGATGTTTCAATATTTTCACTTGATATCAAACCTACTCCCAAAAGTATTAATTGTCCATGGTGGTTAATACCAACAAACGGGGCGAATGCATGCCATATCTATTGTTAGGTATATTGTATCAAATGTCACAATATCCCAAAATACTCATATGCTGCTCTACTACGTGTATCAGCCCAAAATACATTTTGCAGTCGTCCATCATCATCCAAATCCATCAATGAGTAAAACATGTCATTTTTATACTGTATTCTCTCAAAATAACCACAAAGTGCATCAGCACCTCATTTGCCAAGTATAAGGTGTCAAGCCTTGTCAATATAATTTTGTGCATCTTTCTCAATGAATGGAAGCTTCTTAAATCCACCAGCCTCGACAACGAAGGTATTGAAACTTTGGGACATGCCGATATGCCTGCCTTGTCGTTGATATCTAACTGCCTCTTTACGAAGTCATCAATAGCTCGATTACATCTAAAAAATATTGTCTTTTGTGGACTTAGTCCATAGTTGTATGCATTATGTACAGTAGTTATGCGTAAGACATCACCAACCAAATGTACATTAATCTTCGCCTTACAATCGGTCTTCGTTGTCGGGCGTGGTTTAGAAAGGTTGGTAATTAAGTTCATTGCCTTACCACCACACGCACAACCAAGTGTTACAAATTTAACACTCTCATCAACTTCCCTTCTACTTCTTTGAGTCATTGTGTCAAATACAGTATGCCCCCCTTATTGTTTATAGTAGTCAATGAGTTCTTACTCAGTTTTAAAAAACATCCCAACCGTTGGCTCTAAAACTCCATCATCATCATCATTCTCAAGCATTGGCTCTAAAACCTCATGATCATCAATTACTTCCTTATCATCTCACATTTGGAGAATCCATATCATTACTAATTTCAGAAAAAAATAGCGATCTCCTATTAGATGTGTTTTCTTCCCCTTTCTCCATAAAAAATAATCTTGATATATTTACGCACATGTAATAAAAAAAATTAAATAAATTAACACTGACTATGTAAACAAATAAACATAAAAAAATAAAAATAAAAAAAAACAGTTTGAACATGTTTCAAACTACAAACAAACAATAAAGAGAATTGTTTCAAAGCCCCACTTGTTTTTGTATTAAATAATATTAATATCAAAACCATTAAATCATACAAACGTACACCTTGAAAATAAAATGCCCCACACACGTTTGAATTACTTGTGTTAATTCACATATATGCAACTCAGTAATGATAGAAACATGACGTGAAAGAAATAGGGGTTGTATGCGATTGCTGGAAAATAAAGATATTCATGGGTTGTAGTCCTTCTCTTAAAAACAGTCGTGAGTATGCAAGCGTCGTACAATTACTTTAAAAAAAGTGAATAAATATGAGATCCACATAAAAAGAAATTAATTTTTTAATAATAAATCTTATTTTTTTTAAAATAATTATACGATATTTATATATTTTACAATTATAACATTATTAAAAAAATTAAAAAAAAAAACAACCTAAACTTTGTAAATGACAGTAGACCAGATGTCCAGACGCACGGCGCAGAGAAGGAGAGGGAAATAAATGAGTTCAGACTGTTTAATAATAAGGGTATTTTGATAAATTTAATAATAAAGAATGGACTGTAGGTAGCGCTACCCAATTTGTAGGGCTCCTCCTTCCTTTTCAAGAGCATGAAAGGCCGAAAGAGTGCGATATTACTTCAAAGCACATACTCATCGAGTCATTGGCTGATTTGACAGCCAGCAGAGCATCATCCAATCCTTGCTTTGTTTCCGGAGGCAAGTAGCCGAAAGTGCAAAACAACGTTCACATATATGTTTTAAGACAAACAGAAAAAGTAGCTCAGGAAAATATAACACAAAAGACGAACGGGTAATGATACCTTGCAAGCGATTCATTACTCTTTTACTATTTATAGTATATTTAAAAAAATTTATTTTTTTAACATCTTTAATTATTAAAACAATATATGTAATTTTATTAACAATCATTTTTTTAATCATTAAATAAAATTAAAAATTAAAAAATAAAATCTAATAAATAAATAACAAGATAATATTAATCCTATCATTTTCCAAGACGATAAAGATCCAAGGATTGCTTAATAGACTTTTTCTTTATTCTGAAAAACAAGGCAGCAGCGGCATTCGTTAATTTGAAGAACAGATACAGTTGCAAAATGATGGTTTTCAGGTGGATAGATAAATATCCCATTGCCATTGGAAACATGGATATTTCATCAAAAGAAAGAATATCACTTTTCAACAACAAAAGCTTACCTAAGAATTGTAAATCCTGAGAAATAGCTCAGCTAATCAGGTCTTGAGTTTATTTCTTAATAGTCATCAATTCGAGTTCTCTTAGAACCCATTAGAAGTTTACCTAATCGTTCATTTCAAGACCTCATAAGACCTCATAAGATTAGTCGAGGTGCGCACAAACTAGCATGAACACCCATAGGATTAGGCTTACCTAACATTGTGCTCAAGCCTTGTTTGAATATATTACCCATACACCATTTTCTGTGAATTTCTAACCTCCATTATCATGACCCACTACTAGTCCAAACTCCTAACTACACAACAGTTTAATCAATTAGACATCCAAAATAGAGTCGGCAAATGCACAACTTATGCATAGAAAACATGACATTATTAGCATGGATAAAGGGTTCATAGTACAATCCATAATCTTTCCACATAACACAGCAAGTATAGCAGAATCAGAAAACTAACAGAGATGACGGATTCTTGTTTGAACGGAAGTAGATGTAGTAGTATGGCTAATGTCTTAAAGTTTGGATCTTAAACTATTTGCTACTCATGTGCCAAGGATAACATATAAATTACATATAGAAGCCCGCACATAGGCTGTGCAGCTACTAAAAACCATGAATCTTGATATGCTCCTTCTTCACAATGCCAGCCTGATGGAAGAACATTAAGAATAATTAACAGACTATAATTAACCACAAAATATAACACAAATGAACGCTTGATTAAAAAAAAAAAAAAAAAACGTGACAATCTAATACCTGCACAAGGAAGGTGGAAACATTCTTCCTTTGATCTCCCTGCAGTTGTATAACCTGCACCCATACAACAATGATATAGTTTTTTGTTTGAATTCCAGAAAAAAAAAATGAAATAGTAACAAAACAAGGAATGGTATATTAAAATGCATCCTCATCTTAACAAGGGAATGGAAACAAACCTGGCCTAGCTCAGGATCCTGGACAACAGTACCATTACAGCAGAACTCTTTCTTAAGGTCCTTTAGTATCTTGTTATAGCTGTATTCCTTCTTCAATCCCTGCACAGTAGTCAAGCTTTTCCTCCCGTTACGCTGCTGTATACGCACATGTACATACTCTTTTGTCCCAGCGCCCGAGTCCTCAGCATTTGCCTCAGCAAAGGGATCTATGCAATTATGGAATCACTGCCACTATTATTCTCAAGATCTGGAGAATAAATTCTTGTCTTCTAAATTATCAAATCAATAAACATGTACAAGGGAAAATAAAACTTACCAAAAGCAGTAGGAATCTGATCGTCGAGTTCAGACATGAAACTTGGCTGTTGGAAGTGAAAAGGTGACCAAGGAAATCCTTTGGTTTATGATCAGAACTGAAATAAATGATAGATAAAGCCAATTAGAAAAAATCAAAATTTGAAACAAAACTGCCATCTGTCAAGAATGAAAGTTTCAAAATATCTATTTATAACAATACCATAATCTGTGCTACTTATCACTCTTTCAGCTAATAAAATCAAGAAGAAAACAGAAGCCTTTAAACACCAGAAGAGGCCATCGGCGGAAACATTATTACTGAACAAAGTACCATTCAAATCAAAATTACAATTAAGATCCCAACAGATTACATATTTTACCAAAATGATGTCTTTCAACCATCTCACTCAGCAAACCATTTAAAAACAGCTACACACATATCCATTATCTCCATCCAACTCTATATAGGGCAAAATGCTAAAATAAAAGTTTGGGCAATCATTTTTCCTAAGCCTTGCCCATTCCATCCTCCCATTCTGCTCCTGTACTGAAGACTCGAATCTAGAACAGTCTCTCCTGTGAATCTCCTAATGGAGTCCAATCACTGACATTTTGTATACAGGCCCATTCATTGCCATTGCAATTATTCTCCTTTATTTCACATACCAACTCAAATATAGCCAACTTCCTACCATCTTGTTTCATTTAATTGATGGTTTTTTTATGAATGTTGTATGTCATTTCTTTTTTTTTTATAAGTATAAATTTTATTGATAGCAAACCACACAAAAGCCCAAGCACACTGGATGTATACAACAGGAAGCACCTACCTAGGAAGAAGGGAAGAGATAGATACAAGGAACTCGTGAATATTAAAACCATTGAAATCTATAGCCATTATTCAAAGAAATATCGTCTAGAAAAAAAGGCTTTCTTACAGTAGGAAAGTTCTCTTGTCACTTAACCATGAAATCAGTCCTGGATTCACCTACTTACTCAATCCTGAATGCTCAACATTTTATACCAAAAATGCTGGCCCCCAAAGCCATCACCTTTTTTTTTTCTATCAATTGAAGTAATATGTGTGCAATCCAAAAAACTAATTGCACTCAATAAATCAACTAAAATACCCGCGCTATAGGTTCTTCAATCGACTCCACCCTTTTACCTAGTCGATCAAGAATATTGAGAAAGAACGCTTTCAGATACTTGTCACAATTAAAAATATATATATTTGTCACAATTACTAATGAAAAAATATTTTCCAGCTAAGTTTTCACTAAGATTCAGTCATCCAATGTCTCATGTACTTGTTCAACATTAATATTGTATGCTTCTTCAAACCATAATAAAAAAAAACATTTACATTGCATCAACTAGACTACTCTAAGCTTGGACTAAATAACTTTATGGTTGAGAATCAACACAACACCTCAAAATTGCTGCACCTAATGGCACCTATTCGGTTATCCTCACAAATTGATAGCATCCATTCATTGCTAACATAGCATTTCATGGCACAAAACCATCGTCTAAATTAGGATGGATCTAAAAAAGAGGAGGCCATCACTATATTTAATGTAACGAGAATCAATTCTAGAAAACCATTAAAAGGCCCTTCTACCTGCCATATGAAGCAATTCAATTCTTGAAGAAAAAGAAAGCACCATATTTGATTGCCAAGTTCTATGTACCACAGGTGCGAGTATGAAACACCACCCCCCCTCCCAATACACACAAAAAAAACAATCAGAATCCAATCCGAAATTTCCCATTTAATCTTTCCTACTACTTTTTTTAAATAGGCGGTTCTTTCCTTATACTTATCGATCCTTTCACTAATAAAGAAAATATAACAAAAAAGCAACCATATTTTAACCAATTTTCAACCCAGGCTATCCCTCTGTAGTCAGTCATCTTTCAAACCAACAAGTCATTCGAGTACCGTATCTCATACTGCAAAAAAGCAACCCGTTTCTTAAAAACAAATTCTTGTTTTAGGGGAAAAAAAACCTAATATTTTTTAGGGGAAAAATTATAGATTCCTAATCCTGCCCGAGACGCAAGCCCAGCAAAAATAAAAAGAACTATTCAGGGATATATTTACACATACAAACAAATACAAATAAAAACAAAACCTAAATCAGGAAGCCATTAATTTAAAGAAAAATCTAATCGAAAGCAAGGAAGCAACCCAAACCAAAACGATAGAATATACAAAGAACAAGAAGAAGTGAAATACCAGATACAAGCGGTGGCTACGAGTCTCCGAACGAAAGGCTGAAGATCGAAAGAGAGAGAGATAAGAGAAGAAACTTGGGTTAGAACGAGTTATATAGAACAGACAAAGACTCGGAACCACTCACCTTGATTTTTACTTTCTTTTTTTATTATTTATTTTTTTGCGTGAGAGGATATACGGTTCAGATTAAAGGGATAGGTATTAGAGGTGATGATGGGGGCAGTCACGTGTTCAACTTTATGTCAATGCGGTACAGTTCGTAAGAAAAAGGGTGGGATGCGACCAAGCACGCGTTCGCTCTCAAAGCGTTTACTGGATCGGTATCTGATACTCTGAGTACTTCGCACGGCCAATGATGATAAATATCACCGATAATAATTAATATTGTGAATAATTTATGAACAAAAATTTTATTTATTATTTTCACATTATATATTATATATAATTTTTAATATTTTCTCTTATCAAATATATAATATATAAATGATAAGTAAAAAAATTTAATTAATTTATGAAGAACAAAACAAAAAAAATTAAAAAATTAAAAATAAATATGATATGCGATTTGCAAAGATGATTAGAAGTAAAACTCATTTATGGCCAATCCTCCTCCTGTTCTCCCTCAAATTGCACCCTCCAATGGACATGTTACACATAGGCCTCTTATTTTAGTAATCATATGACAGCACAACACTGCATAACTCACAAGAACAAAAGCCAAAAACCCTCGAGCCCGAGCCTCTCCCCCAACCCTTCCTCTCCCTCTCCCTCTCCCTCTCTCTCTGAACTTGATTTGCTCCATCTCTTCCGTGACCTACTCTTCCAACCTCTTAGCCGTAGACTTAATTGATGTCATCACCCTCTCAACTGACATAACCCTCCAATATGTGACCCTCTCAACACATCATGTAACCCTCGAAGTTGTTACCTTCTCAGCTGATTACTAGATTGGTGCCATGACACTCTCAACCGTCAATGGGACTTCATGAAGCTACCCTCTCAGCCGACGAGATCTCTACTCTCTCTTTAATGATGAAATTCCTATGAACATTTTGTGTTACTGTTACATTATGTTGTTGCACGCCAAACATTACTTCTTACCATGTTTTCAAAAATCATGTATAGAATTTAGTTTTTTCATTAACTAACAAGACACAATCAAACATTATGATTCGATGATGATGGTTAATTCCAAAAAAAGCACAAATGGCATCTTATAAATATTTGTCATGTACGTGGCATCAAATGTGATACCATCTCCAAAATATTGGTATGCAGTCATTGATCTTGCATCTGCCCTAAAACAATTTCTCATACATCATTCTCATCAACTTGTTTGGAATACACAAATTTAGGTTGTTTAAATTGTCAATCAAAACAATTTCTCATACACTCATTCTCATCAATATTTGTGCATCTCCCTCTTTAAACAATTTTTTCTTTTATTTTTGAAGTAATTTTCTACGCCCTTGCCAATATGATCAACGTATAAGTTATTGCCTGACTTTTTACTCAACATCGACATTATCTTTTTTTTCGGTACACCAAATTCATTCAAAAT
Organism: Juglans regia; assembly: GCF_001411555.2. NCBI lineage: Eukaryota > Viridiplantae > Streptophyta > Magnoliopsida > Fagales > Juglandaceae > Juglans > Juglans regia. The sequence goes on from NC_049910.1 coordinate 13,092,084, forward strand.
GAGAATGAGTTTTTTTTTAACACGTGCCACTCTTTTATGTCCACAGAACAAACAAATCATTCTCAATGTGAGTAGCCCATAGTTGTGGTCAAGCACAAACTTGTATATTTTCCCATTTTCACCATCATTTTCTATTAACATCGTTGTTTTACACCCAATCTTTATCTCAACAGTTTCAACAATTATTTGTTCTTTTTGTTTGTGACTTTCAAGCTGAAATCCTTCCTTTGAACAAACATACTCTATTTAAATTAGTTTTCTATCATTTTTTGACAATCGAGTATGGTTTCTTAATTGCAAAACATCTTCGTCTTGCATACACCTTGTAAAATGCTTGGGGGTCTTCTATATCATCAAATTCCTTACCAACAAATGGCTCCAAATGACCACTATTGAAAGAGAAAATCACATTCACTCAATCTTTCACATTCACATCACTTTGTTCTTCCACAATTTCAGCCTCAAGACTTTCCTCTTCAACTTTTGGACAATTTATCTGCATCATTATCTCAATTTCATCACCATCCAAACTCGAAATAAGATCATTCATTACAATGTAAAACAATGCCAAATCAACCAATAAAAACACTAAGCCTTGTTTGTTTTCGGAGATGAGATGAAATGAGATGAGATTAAAGTTAAAAAGTTGAATAAAATATTGTTAGAATATATTTTTTAATATTATTTTTGTTTTGGAATTTGAAAAAGTTGAATAGTTTATTTTATTTTGTATTGGAAGTTGAAAAAGTTATAATGATTAGATGAGATGAGATATTTTTCCAAAACAAACTAGGCCAGACTACCAAATCAATTAAGAAATACCACATAATATCCTTAAACAATGCCAAATCAATCAAGAAAAATAGTATCAGTGTCAAAACACTGCCAAATCAATGAAGAAATACAAAATGATGTCCTTAAACAATGCAAAATCAATCACCAACGCAAGTCAGTAACCAATTTCTAGGGACAAGGAAAAATAAGGCAGCGTTAGTAAACAAATTATAACTAAATGATAGAACAACTCAAGACTTGTTGGATGGTTTGGGAAGATTTTACAGCCTTCTAAATTCCTAAAATTGATCAAATTTAAGGTCTGATGTTTAATATTATGCATTGTCTACGAAGATTGAATACATGAAATTCGTCAAAAAACTGGCAACACAATAACCTATAAATCATTCTATAGAGATTCGTCAAGAAACCCTATAAATCATTTTACAGAGAAATCATTCTACCGAGAAAACATTTATATACATATAATCTCCATAAAACCCTAGAAATATTCTCAAGAAACACAGAAAATTTGTCATAAAATACAAAATCTACAGAGATCTCCTAACCATGTAAATTGCGGAGATGACAACGGCGATGGAGAGGGAGAACGGCAATGTACGGCGGTCTGGAGGGCATGCCCCGTGCGATTTTCTGGAGGGGATGTGCCACACTGGAGGTCGTGCGCCGTGCAATAGTCGGAAGAGGGTGCGACGGGTTGAGTTTTAGAGGAGATAGAGTTTAACGGAGACCAATAAAAAACTTCCACTTCAGCATTTCGGAAAAACAAAGTTTACACCTGCTCGCACCCAACCCTCCCTCCCTCCCTTCGATGCTTCGCATCCGTTTCAGAAACACAAAAATGCTTCACAGCGCCCCCCTCTCTCCCTCTCTCTCATTTTCTTCTTTCCATCTTCTTTGGGCCTAGCCCCTGTCATTCAGCTCTTTGTTCTCTAACATTTAAGATTTTCATTTTTTTAATTTTAATTTTCTCTGTAATTTTTTCTTTCGATTTGTTTCTCTCAGAACCATTATAGAGGGTGAGGAGGTGTGGTACGAAATTCACAATACTGATTTCAGAAAAGAAGAAAATGAGGCAGAGAGAGAGAGAAGGGGGCTCAGAAGAAGAAAACAAATCATCTGAAATGCATATCATAGGCCAACCCGTGAATGGCTTACGTGGCACTTTTTTATTAGATTCTATTATATGGAGAAAAACGAGTTGACCTATGTATAGTTATTCTCAATAAATATATGACCTTTTATGTTTTTGCAATTCGAGAGTTCCATTTTCTTAATAATATTAAATAAAAACTAAAAAAAATAATATTTTCTTAATCACTAAATAAAAAAAACTAAAAAAAAAAAACAATCGGAAAAATGAACGGGATCCCCTACCGGAATCCCTAGCATTGCCCTTTTATTAAACAGGAGTAAGCCCATATTTTAGACAAGACTCCGTCCATTATATATTTGGAGTATTACAATTTTGATATCAGAGCCAGGTTATGATTCTATAGACACATGAGAGGGATTTTGATTAATGTCAAAGCATAGGTTATAATATTACAAACTGTGGGATATTATTATGAGATATTAGGCTCTGATATTTAATTATAATAATTATTAAAGATTGTTTAAACGAGTATTTGACTTTTTAAAGATGCACTATTAAATTTTATTTGGTCACTAGATTCTACTTGATGATATTTTCGTTATATGAAAATTTTCAAGGGCATGTTACAAAATATAAGAATAATTATTTATTATTTGGTTAGAGTTAAATGGTGCCCCACTTTTCATGAGCTAAATTAAAATAGGTTGAAAATGCCGCCAAAGCAAAGAAAGAAGGTTGTCTGTAATAAGGTGTTGAACCTAAAGTTTTAAGCTTCATATAATTACATATCTACATATGAATTTTTATAATAATAAATAAATTCAAGCATAAAGGAATCTCAAACTCAAATTATCTACACAATGAAGCCAAACAAATCAATGAACCAAGCATGAGTAAAAAAAGAAACAAACTCACAAATAGAGCTCTTAGAGTAATTTTGTATATCTCTTGATAAAATTTGAAATTGAATTAAGGCTCAAAATTAATCTTTTATCATAAAACATCAAATTGCATTTTCCACATGTGCATGACATGATTAAAAGATTTGAATATTTTGAAAAGTGAATGATGTTGTCATTGACAATTACGAAAATTAAAACTTTGATTTAAATATTTTGAAAAGTGAGTGATATTGTCTTTGACAATTACGAAATGTAAAACTTTGATTTGAATATTTTGAAAAGTGAATGATATCGTATTTGATAATTACGAAAAGTAAAATTCTGATTTGAAAAATTTTGAAAAGTGAATTATGTTGTATTTGACATGTGAATCTTTTTAAATTTGAAAATAAAGTCTCATATGCCTATACATAGCTCATTTAAGATTTTCAAAATCAACAACTACAACAAGAGCATACGCACATCATTGCAAGTTTTACAATATTCATTCAAAGCTTTCACTCTCTATTCTCTACGCATTGAGCCTTAACCCTTGTTCATTTTGAAAGAGATATAGTTTGCGCTGTATTATTTTTATTTCACTCATTGAGGAGTATTTTCTGATAACCTACCTACTATCAATTCTTGTATCAGTAAAAGGGTGTGCATAACATTTGTGCTTGTAGAATGTGTTCTACATAGAGAATAGACGTTGAATCATCACGTGTAAGGTGATTGTAAGTGTAGAAGGTGTTCTATATGGATTCTTTATAGCGGTATTGCTCAAAAGTGTAATAGGTTTCTATCTCCACCTGAAAGAGGTTGAATAGTGACTTTGGAAATCCTCAAGGGGTAACTTGAGGCGAGGACGTAGGCAGTTGAACTGAACCTTGTTAAAATATTGAATTTGCTTTTTTTTACCCTTACTCTTTATATTTATTGTTGTTTCGTATTTTGTTCATATTTTATATTGTGTATTTGATTTATAATTACGGATTTTTAAATAGAGCCCAATTCAACCCCCTCATGTGTTAGTCATTTAGGCAATAGAAGGAATTGTCAAATAGTTCTGGAACAATGAGTTTGACCAAGTAGCAGATAAGTTATATTCTAGAGTTACTCAGCCTGCCAATAGATTATAGAACATATAAACAAGAAGGTTGTACTTTTACAGAACTCAAGAGGCATTATCTGCCTACCTTTACAAGGGAACTTGATCCAGTTGCAGTGAAGAAATGGTATATAAGAATGGAAAAGTTACTGAGGGTCTTGGAGTGCACTGACTCTTAGAAAGTCAAGTTTTATGCCTTTGCATTCAAAGATACAGCTTAAAAGTGGTGGTATGGAACAGAGATACTACTAAGATGTTAGGAAAGATAAGAGAAAAAGTAAAGCAAAAAGTAGAATCAATTACACACGACACATGATTTACATGGTTCGGCAATGTACCTACCTCCATGGAGCTACAGAGAATAGTGCATATATATAATGAACCCTAATTAGCAGCCATCAATGGTTTAGTACATATATAAGGTAAACCCTAATTAGCGGATCAAGTCTCATTTAGAGCAAAATCGAGTCAAATTTTTTTCCGAGAGTGAAGTCTCATTGAAAAATCCACCAAAAAACTGCAACGAATTCTTATTGGATCGAGTTATCAAACTGAGCCGCTCTAAAATAGAACCAAACGCCACACAAAAAAAACCCAACAATTCTCCCTCTTGGAGGTTGGTACAACTACAAGTATCAATGTAACATACTAGTCATGGCTTTAGGGTATATAAGTAAATCTCCTAGTTAAATTTTCTATTATTATTATTATTATTATTATAATTTTATCAGATTTCATATTGATTATTTTAATAATTTCTATTATAATTTTTCTTGTTTGAAATTTCTAGAGTTTTGTGTTATTTTTTTAAATTCTAATAACTATTACTAGATTGTATCAGATTTTACGAATTTTAGTTTGAATTTAATTCTTAGTTCCTCCTATCTCCATCAAACCTCATCTATTGATTTTAGCCTCTGAATTTAAACACTATAAACCTCCAAACTCGTACGTTTCTCAATATTAGTTGTTAACATTCTAGTGGAAACTGACTCTGTTGATGAGCAATTTCTCCACTCAGCATGTCTCCACTCCCATGCACATGCACGTATTTACTCCTCTAGGTTTCCTTTTATTTTTTTTCTCTATCTTCTACATTTATAAATTTTGCTTACCCCTTATAAGAGAAGAGAAACTCGAAGCCGTGAGCCACCCCACTACTAAACTCCTCCACACCGTGAGCTTTCCCCCACTCTCAACTACCGTGCAAGGCCAAAAGTCCCCCAAACACAATAAGCCTTAGACCCACCTTCTTCACGGAACCATTTTTTGGTGAACTTCTGTTTTCCAAGTCTGAAATAGAGCCGTCGCCCCTCCTCCACAGTAGCCACCTCAAGAGATGCCAAACCACCTCTCTGATGACACAGAGTTTGCCGGCCACCTTTTTCCTTCACACCCACTCCCTTCCGATAAGCCCTTGATCGCCGCTAGCCTCCTCTCATTCTCGATTGTTTTCGGTTGTTTTTGGTTTAACAAAATTCTCCCTCTCTAACTCTCATTATCTCTCTTGGCGTCGCACCTCCCTGCCCAAAGGACCAACCAGTCGCACCGCCGTGACCCCTGCCAGCCACCCAGAGCCACCACTCATCAGCTCCTCTCTTGGTGAGTCCATCGTAGAACTTCTCCCTCTCTCACAAGCTCTCTGTTTTTGGCCGTGTGTTTTGTTTTTCCAAAAGAATCCTTAGTCTTGATGGCCCTTGGGCCCTAGGCCTTATTTGCGTGTACTGGGCTTATTTAGATGAACTTGTGTTTTATAATTATTATGAGTCATGTTTCAACTTTTACAGATTCTAATGATGTTTAAATGGACTTGTTTTTTAAATTGGATTTAATCTTATTTTATTCAACAACAGTTTTAGTAATTTTATTGGGCTTAATATTTTAAAGCTCAGTTTTTAATTAAGTAAATATATTAGTCAAAGACTTTTTTTATAAGGAAGTGTTTAAAGAATTTGAAATATATTTTAAAGTATGTTATTGAGCCTAATATTTTGTTAATATTCCTTTGCCTATTTAGTAGAATTTAATAAAATTATTATGTTAAAAATATTTAAACAATATTAGTATTTATTAGGTTTCTTATAAGATTTAATAAATGTTAAGAAATGAAACTTAGTTTAAGAATTGAAATTTTATGACTTATTTTAAAATAGCTCAAATATTTTACTAAATTATAATATGTCATTAGTATTTTAGTAATTTAAATACCAAGATTTATTGATTATAGTGTTAAACAAAAGATTTATTTGACTATCTTTTAGATTGTGAATTTAATTTAGTAGGATATTAATAAATATTGTTTCCAAACAGATTTAGTGATAGTTATTATTGCGTATAGGTGTCAAGTTACAAAGTGATATTCAAGAAGAAGCACAGCGAGATAAGTAATTTGATTATAAATTAGAATCATCAGAGTTCAGCTTATATATAACTAATTATTCAAACCAGTTCATTGATAGCCAATATTATGAACCACTCATGTCATATGCAAACATGTCATCCAGCATAACATACGATCATGTCATTCCGCATCATGTTCAAATTCAAAAAATTATAAATATGTATGTATTATGTCATGCATCTCATGTGTATAAGACACATAAGCTATCTTAAGTTCAAGTGCAAGATAAGATAAGATCAGTTAATTAGATGATCATTCAAATGCATGATACCAATGCAGTTCAGTTTCAGGGTAGATGTGCAAGCCACGGGCTCAAGCGTGGTCCATCATAATATGCCAGAATACTATCAGCGGCTCCTCTTGTGGCCGCGGGACATGGGGCCGGTGCACAACCTCGCACACATGATTAAATGTGTTGGCCAGTCAGATAAATCAGTTAAATCAGATAAATTAGTCAGACCAGTCAGTTAATTCAGTTAAATTAGTCATACATAGCATAAGTATCAGTATGAACAGTCATGAATTTAAACTCTCAGCATGAAAATTTTTATGAAAATCTTATGTTTATTATGTTTACGTTGTGATGGATTTCTTGCTGAGTCTTCAACTCATTTTAGTTTGTTTTTCATGTTTTTAATCATTCAGGTGAGGATGATGAATACGAGCAGGCAGACCAGGAATAGAAGGAGCAGTTAATTTTAGTTTCAGACTTTCTAGAATAAAATTTTTTTTATGACATGAATTTATTTAGTTTATTCATTTAATGTTTTTAGAAGACATTTTATTAGACATTTTTCTACAAAATAAATTTCTAATTTCATTTATGAAAATATGAGATCTCTTGCCGGGTTTATTTTTATGAAAAATACGTGATACTCCTAGCCTACAAGAAGGGGGTGTTACAATCAACCACCTGCCTTCAAAACTAAAATCTCCACCGCTGCAACTCATAGCTCATGTCCTTAGGCTAGAAGACCAACTGAAGTTGCACACAATTTCAATTTCTCAAGTTTAACACTTTTTGTCAACATAACTGCAGGCTTCTTGCTTCCATAAATCTTCTCAAGTATCAACTGGTCATTATAAAAAAAAGATTGAATAAAATGATATCTAATCTAAATATGTTTAGTCCTAGAATGAAATTGGGTTCTTGGCAAGGAATACAACACTCTGACTGTCACTATAGAGAGTAACATTCTCATTCTTTGAGGCTTCAGATACATCAACATACTCGGCTTCTGTGGTAGATAGAACGACAATCATTTGCAAGTTTGAACCCCAAGATACAGCAGTACCACCCAAAGTGTATACAAAACATGTAGCACTCATCCGCCTATCAATATCATTAACTAGATCAGCATCAACATAATCCTGCATATTCAAGCCAACCATAGTAAAGCAAAGACACGTATCCGAAGAACCTCTCAAGTATCTCAGAATCCAATTTACTGTCTCACAATGCTACTTTCATGGATTACTCATGTACCTACTCACAACTCCTACTTCATGGGCAATGTCTGGTCTCGTACAGACCATTGCATACAGTATACATCATAGAGCCAATAGCTAAGCCATAGGGTACCTTACTCATATAATCATCCTCCTCCTTTATCTCGTACAACCTCAGGCCCTCAAATACATTATGGTATATTAAATTACAAATTAACAAATTAAATACAATATAACAATGCTTATAAATTATGGCACATGAAACTTTGAAGCCAAAAATGCTTTCTAAAGTCTTTAATCTTCACAGATCAAATCTTCTAATTAAGTTCTAAGATTTCCTCCATTTACTTCAAGCACAGAGATAATATCAAATTTCTTTCAACCCAAATAGCACAAATGAGAAAGATAGCATCAGATAGCATCGGAGATAGCCTAGTTCCAAAAAAAAATTGGGCCACAAATGCTTTATTTTTTGTAAGTAAATCTAAAAAATGTGTTCTATGCAAGCAACAAATGTCCATTCATATTTGAGATAGCAATAGCATCAGAGATTCTCTACTTAGAAACCACTAACCAGCAAAAATGTTAGAAATGAAAAGAGCTTTGATTGTATGTGCCTCCAGAAAGAAGGGAAATACAAGTTGGTTGCTAAGCTATTTTCTAAAGGTCCTGATCTTCCATTTACAAATGATAGAAAATCAAAGATAGCATCATACAGAGTCAGCAATACAACAACTATAGTCCACACAGTTAAGTCTATAGTCTCCTAGAATTTAGAAAACAAACTATAGTATGTTACATGTACCTGCAGTGTAGTCCATTTCTTCACTATACCTGCATACATTATTTTGGAAACACCAAACTTCAACAAAATCAACATGACAACAACCTCGCTAACTTGCATACACTGATACACACTAAAAAAATTTAAGCTAATTTTTAATCCATTGCATAGATTACTCAAGTACTTTTAACTTAATAATAACGTCAATGGATGTTGATAAAAATGTAAAATTTAATTTGCCTCAATAAAATATAATATGTCATAATGGTGGTTTTCAGTAGTTGCAATAACAATTAACAAATCTCTTAGATTGTCCATTCATAGAATCATAGCATATATATGATATGTATAACACAATATAACAATCCCCAAATAAATAAATAAAACCATAAGAGATAGCATCAGAAACATCACTAAGATTAAGATAGAATCATATAGAGTCACAAACTATAGTGATATCAATGATTCATAAAGATAGCATCATACAAATTGTCATTTTTCATATAAGATAATAAACCAGTAGTTAAGACTTAAGATTCATATAAACTTAAGCATAACAACAATTATGGTCTATACAGTTAAGTCTAGTCTCCTAGAATTTAGAAAACATACTATAGTATCTTACACCTGTCGTGAAGTTCATTTCTACACATCACTTGCATACATTATTTTGGAAACACCAAACTTCAACACAACCAGCATGACAGCAACCTCACTAACATGAATACATGATACACACTAAAAAAATGTAAGTTAATTTTTAATCCCTTGCATAGATTACTCAAGTATTTTTAACTTAGTAATATTGGAAATGGATGTTGATAAAAATGCAAAATTTAATTTGACTCAACAAAATACTTCAACATGACAACAAAAAAGGTGCTCAATCTCCATAAATATCTAAACCCCGATCAAATTGATTAGATTATATGGGAGATCGGCGCCCAAGCATGTAAAGTGTACCAGATCGCCAACATTATCCGATTAAGTCCACAGCAAAAATTCCCACCAGAGATCTCCATCTTAGAACCATCAAGCCGACGAACTAAAGACCCACAAAAAATTCTTATCTCAGAACAATCAAGTCGATGGCAGAAATACCCACAAAAAATCTCCATCTTAAACCACGACAACGCCAGCACCATCGGTCTCTGATATGAAAGTGAAGATATTTCTAGTTATTCTCACTGTGGGTCACATTATGGGTCTCTGGTGTGAAAGTGAAGATATTTCTAGTTATTTCTACTGTGGGTTACACTGTGGTCAGATTCGATCACATCAATGTGGTCGCCCATCTATGACGTGGCTCATGCCATGTCGATGAACAAATATGGCTCTACAATCTCTCTGGAGAAGATGAAGTTTGAAGGAGAATGAGAAGAGAAAGAATATAAGAATGAAGAATAAGAAGATGGGAGATGGGAAGTGGGGAATGCGAGAGAAGATATTGAAGATGAAGCTGGTTTTGTAGATTTTTGGTTATCATCGACTGGTTTTATTTGGATCAGGCTATTTTTGCCTAATATGATTTGTTGTTGGGGTATTTAAATTAGCTTGGATATGTGGTATGTGTATTTTAGACTAGGGGCATTTTAGATTAATCGGGTCTCTTACAAGAACACTTTGGTTGGATTAATATCTGAAGTAGGGTTGCTACTTACACCCCCCTACCGGACCGGTTTTTTGGTTTTTCTTTTACCCCCTAATTAGAAGTAAAATAATTTCCAACAACAAAAATAAAAATTAGATCCGGTATTGAGTAAGATAAAATTTGGTCAAATTGTTACTAGAATATGTCTTATGTAGCGGTAATGCTGTACACAAATCATTTTCCTAATTTCATTCTCATCATGCTGCTCAAATTGTGGCAAATATCCACAAGTATTTTTTATTAATCACCTAGTTTTCTTGTTTTTTTTTTTCAAACTATTCATTGGTTGGGTATATAACGATTTGGAAAAAAATATAGATTTTGAAAAATAGGAAAAAATGAAGTTTCAAAAATATTAAAAAGAAACAATAATAAAATATATTTAAAAGTACAAAAAAAGTACGAGATGTGTGATGTTCTGAAAAGATATATACTTAAACTAAAGAAAACCACTATTTAGCCATAACTTTTAAAGAAGGAAAAAGCTTCTTTGCCGCCTTAGTTTGATCGTTCTTGTTGACCATTGGTTAAATTTTATTTATTTTTTATTTAATGATTAAGAAAATGATTTTAAGTGTATTGGTATATATTTTTTTATTTTATAAAAGTATTTAAATATATTAAAAAATGTGAAGAAAAAGCAAAAAAAAAAAAAAAAAGCCTAGGCGGCATAGTAGCCTTACCGTTTAAAGAATGCTCTAAAAATTAGGGTAAATAAATTGTAATCAAGGAAAAGGGGACGTGGTTGAGTAACGCAATATCTATTGGCATAAACCCCAAATCAATATAGGATTTAGATTCTATACAAGAAATCTAGAGTTTATAAAGAAAGAGACAGATATATATATAAAGCAAGCCTTTACACTATTAATTGAGTAGTTAATGATACTTGAAGAATACACTCAACTAAATACTATGGAGCACATTTTACATGTCTATCTCCTATATTAGTCACTAATATATTAGTAATTATTAATAATTAATACTAACAATTAAATTTAGTGTTGAAAAAATTATAAAATCATAAATAAGTAAAAAATATATACTTATAGCTAAAATAAGATCAAAATTAAATTTAGAGTTTAAAAAAAAAAGATTTGGTTTAAGGAAAAAAGGTCCAAAACTGGGTTAAAAAAAAATATTACAATTTAGAATTTGACGCCCAAAGGGTCAAAACCGCAACAGCCAAACCCAAGGGCCGAAACACTCACTCACCCAGACTTAAAATGGTGTCGTTTTTAGAGAGGAAAAAGGCGCCATCTAGAATGGTTGTAAGTTAGGGTTCCCAACCTTCCATCCTCCCCTCCCCCCAAAACCTTAGACACTCTCAATCTCACTCTCAAGTAACTCCCTTAGACCCTTGCAGGCATCACAGACTCACAACCCCTCCTCAAACTGCCCCTGCCCCTCGCCGTCGACCACCACTTCCTCTCGTCGACGGCTCCTTCTCCTCCAGACATCCTTGGCATCTCCCCTCTCGGTATTTTTTCAAAAACTTAGATATTTGATTTTCTTTCTATTTTGTTGTTCCTTATTAGATTTACTTTCTATGGCTTTAATTTACTTTCTATGGCTTTGATTTTCTTTTTATTTCGTTGTTCCTACTAGATTTACTTTCTATGGCTGCAAATCTTCGATTTACTTTATATGGCTTTGATTTTCTTTGGTCAACAATAACGCTAGGTTTGGATACAAAAAATATTTTATCTCATCTCATTATTACAATTTTTTCAAATTTACACATAAAATATAATAAACAATTCAACTTTTTCAAATACCAAAATAATAATAATATTAAAAAATAATATTCTAACAATATTTTATTCAATTTTCAACTTTCATCTAAAATCATCTCATCTCATCTCATTATCCAAACCCCACCTAAGAAGGTTAGGACTACAGGCCCAATTTTGGAACACTGATAGTTTGAAGTGTTATGAAAGCCTAGGTTGCATTGTTTTGTTGTTTTCAATCATTCACCGTAAGGAGTGCCATGCGTGTTTCTCTCCATATTTGTTTCCTCCATGTTCTTTTGGTCTTTATGCTCTCGTTAAGGTGTGTGGCTATTGATATAGCTCGCTACTCTGAGTTTATTTATGCAATTCTATGATGAGTTACTTCATTATTATCGTATCATTATTTCAGCAATTGCATAACCACCAACATCATCATTGTTGGTGACTTGATTTTTGTTGATTCTAACATTCAAATGGGCTTTATTTGTTTTGTCTTTGAAGAGTACTTGTATTTTTAAGAAAAAAGTGAAGTAGAGATTGGAGTTTAGTAGCTTCCAAAATTGATAGTTTTCCATCCATGGGTAGAGATTGGAGTTGGACAATTCAAAAACCAAATAACACCTATAAACCAAACCAAACTAGACCGAAACTGAAGTTTTTAGTTTCGGTTTCGGTGATGAATCCGTCCGTATCAGTTCTTTGATTTCGAAAACCTATTTATATTAGTTCGGTTCCAAAACATGTCTAAGGTCGAACTGAACTGGTTACACCTCTAAGTAGATGTTGATGCATTTTTCTTGTTTGGTCAGAGCCCAACAATTTGGTTGAACGAACACAATGATGGTTGAGCGTTGATGCGGTGCACGAATGCTCATTTATGAAATAAATAATAAATAAAACATTTAAAACACAAATAAAGAGATAGACAAAGAAATTTACGTGGCTCAGCACAAAAGCCTACGTCTACAGATTATTTTGAGGGAGAAATCCACTATACTTGATGATTGTACAACTTCTTATGGCCTCACATATCTCTCAATTCAATAGATGAAATTAGGATTTTGAGGAAGGTTGAGGAAGACACCTTCCTTTTGGAGAGAAAAAATCTAAGGAGCCTCTGTGTGTAGAGAAATTGTAGAGAATGTCGAGATTTGTAGAAATCCTCTCCTTTTATAGAGGTTCCTTCTTTTTTTAGAGTAGGCGATTTCTACATTCCTTATGACACTTTCACATTTTTTGTGTCTGAGTCACCTTCTTCTTTTTTACATTTTATCTTTATCACTTTCTTATCTTATCTCTTATTTTTATCTCTTCCTTTATTATTGGTGATGGGTTTCCAATAAGCTGGATCCCGTTCATATTATATTCAACAAATGCTCGCAATTCTTAAGGTCGATTTGCCCAATAAGAAGACCTTGAGAATCTTCAAGCAATCCTGATAGAGATAGTCTATGAAAGTTGTAGAAGATAAATTTTAGGAGCTTGTCCCTAGTTCTCTGTTGTTGTATAATGCAATGAAGATCTATGAGGGCAGACCTCAAGAATACTTGTGAAATTCATAGCAATGGCCTTTGAGGATGGGCCTTTGAGAAGTTTGTTTGTATAAGTGTTTGCCTAATAATTAAGCATATTGATGGTTGTGTGCGACTGTTTATCTTTAGCGAAGAGCATGCATTTTCATATTTGAAAATCGTTTTGTTTTAGTTGGCATTAGTGGATTTTTTTCGACTTAAGGCAGTTTCACGTTGACATTGTCGTTTTGGTGTTACGATTAAAGTTTGTTTGTTGTAACTTGCACTTAAGTGGTCAAAGAGCCCATAGACTCCTTGGGTCCATCTCATGCAATTGATGAGCCCGTCGACTCATTTCAAAAGGCAACTCGTGCAAGGAGGTAACCCAGTGATGGCAGTTATGGAGAGAGTGTTATTCCCGATCACATGCATGTATGCTACCATTTCTAGTTGAGGTAGCGGGAGGATTGCCAGGCCTATTTGCTGACGTAGAGTTGTGGGTGTTAGTCCAATTGCATGTGCGTTGCTAACAGTTGGCTTTGTAAGTGGACGGGAGACTTTCTCAACTACTGCTTGGGTGGAGGCTAACTCCGATGGCATGAGCGTTGTTAACCTTTGATTGCTAAGTGTGAGTGCTAGCCCAATTCACATGTGTGTTGTTAACACTCGTTGAGGTAGAGGGAGGGTTGCTCGACCATTTTGATGAGGCGAAGGTGTATGTTTGCCTTGTTTGATGTGGCAGGATGCGTGCTTGATTGTGATGTTGTGGTGGGAAGTCTTTACTCTAGGACAATCTAGGGGTGGCAGTTCGTGTTTGTGAGTAGTGTTCATGTCGTATCGAGTCATGAACATTTGACTATATGGTCAACCCGAACATAATTTGTTAACCTAAACATGTCAAAATTCTAAACTCAAACCTAACCCATTTAAATAATGGGTCGTGTCATGTCACCCGCGTTGACCTGTTTAATAATTTTTCTTGTAAATGTGTTAAATTAACATGATTAACATAATTTCTCATAAAAACTAAAATATATATTTATTAGTAGTCACAATTTTTAAAAGAACAATAAGACTACCTACTAACAAAAAATATCAATATTTTTCAAATTTTAACCTATAATTAAACCAATATTACAAAATCTACAATAACAAATGGAAGCATAGGTCCAAAATTACAATCTCAATAATAAAAACATAGGCATATTGAGAAATACTAATATTACAACCCAACAATGATAAAATTGTAATTTTGAAATAAAATCTAAACAGGTTATTAAGGGTTCATTTCGGCTTAAACGAGTTGACCCATTTATTAATTGTGTCTTAATGGGTTAACCCCTTATTACCCGAACTCATTTATATCAAATCTAAACCGGCTAATTTTGTGTCTTGTTCATGTTGGATTTAGAATCATGTCATATATTGTCACCCCTAGGACAACCCATCCATTTTAAGAAGTTTTCACCAAAGACCTAAATCGGTTAGTGTAAATAATCCAAATCACAAGTTTGAGACTTGCAAGCTTGAGCCATTTTGCTGGAGGCTCAAGGTGCTTAAGTGAGACTTGAGGGCGGTCCTGCCTTGGTGATAATGAATATTCAGCACACTCGCGTGAGTGCTCTAGGCCAATCTTTGTTGCTTGGAAGAGCCTTGTAGCTTGGGTAGGGCATTGTTCCTCAGGGAAGTCTTGTTGCTCAAAGGGTTCCTTTGTTGATGGGAGGAGCATTGTAGGTCCAAGTGAGCGTTGTTGGTCAGGGCAAGCGTTGTTGCTCAACATGTGCCTCTGCTCTGGTGAGGATAAGGACCTGAGGTGCCCAAGTGGTGCTCAAGGGCGACCCCACAAATAATGATGTAGGTTAAGGGGTTGGTTTTTGAGCTTTTTGTCTAGTGGGGGTTGATCGTAGTGTGCATTTTCTTTATTTCTTTTATTCACCCTGGAGCTCTTGTTTAGGCAGTGGATTGTCTGAACTTGCTATTGGTTAACACTGGTGAGCAAAGTGCGTTCCTCTTATTCATCCATTTGGATTCTTGTGGAATCTTGAGGGTTTTTGTGGGAAAAACTTCCAAAAAATAAATTTGTTAATGAAAATAAAATTTAAATAGTAAGGTCGGGGGAATCAAACCTGAGGCATCCGAGTACCACTTTAGATTTTCCATTGTTTGTCTGGCAAAGAGTGGTTGCCGAAGAGTTGTTCATGTGTCTTTTTTATTGTTCTTGAGCTTCTAGTAGTCTTGGCGCTTTGTCCCAAGAATGATTATGTTGGGTGGATCATTTAGCTGTTACTTTCAATTTTTGCTTAAATTGTCTATTGCTGAGTGATTTTTGCACAATGGAAGTTGTAAGTGATTTTTGTTGAGACTTGTCCCGCTTACGTATCCTCTTTGTTTTGCTTGCATGTATTAAGACTCGTGGTTGAGCCTAGGCATGTGAGCAAAGTGGTCGCTTATCCGCTTGTCCAACTCTGTGTTCTCGTTTGTCCATTCTCATTGCTCAATTCTTGAATTTTTGTCTTCGATGTGCGCTAGAGGGAAGCCTAGCGAAGCGTATTGCCTATTTATCCTTGTGTCCCGTTTGTCTCACTTTGACTCTGGCTACTTTGGGCAACAAATTTCCAAGTGGTGGTCCAATCCTCCATGGGACAATCATGATGGGTTCACCATGATGGACGAGTTGTACGACCTTGCCATGTCCGGCTCCTTTGTGGCAAGCATAGCTTCTGTGGGCGAGCAAAGGTGATGGCAGCAAGCAACAGCCAAGGCAATGAACTCCTATGCAGCAAGCAAAGTTTTTGTGGTTGATGGCGTGGTCTGGGCATACCGAATAGAGACATATTGTGAGGTTGGGCAGCACGACAGTTGGAGCAAGGTAATAGGTCTCAACATCACATATGCACCATGTGAGGTGCCCTATTTTGGTTGGGGGGAGGCTTCTTGTTGGGGAGTAGGACTTGGGGTCGACACTACTTGTGGCTAAAGAAGGTGACGTGGAGGAGGTGCTTCTACCAAACCTGGTGAAGTGCTGCAACTTGCGTGGTGGCTCATATTTCTTTTATGGTTCAACATGAAAGTCTACGTCTACAAATTGTTTTGGAGGTGAAATTTATTATGGTTGATGATTGTACATTCTTATGGTCTCACATATCTCTTAATACAATGGATGAAATTTAGATTTTGATGGAGATTGAAAAAACTGCATTCCTTCTGGAGAGAGAAAATCTGACGACTTCTGTATCCTTTCCTCATCAACAGCCCATGGGTTTGGTCCATGGTTAATGAGAAACCAACTAAGAGCTGAGTTCGCGTCATGGGCACCCGGTTCTGTAAGAAAACTTGATCTTGGTGTGACTTATCAAATACTTTACTTTTGCCTATTGTTGAATGGTCTTTCAGAAGTCGGAACGGTTATGGGCCTCTTGGGTCGTTAGTCCTTACAGGCTTAAAATAGCCATGTTTGATTATTTTTAATAGAGACAAATTATAGAGAGATATTATATATATTTTATCTGAATTTTGTTATCTTCGACTATATCAATTGATGCGTCTTATTTTAAATGAATTTTTATTTAAATAACTTTAAATATAAAATATTAATTTGTGAAATTAGATACGAAAAAATCTAATATAAAAATTAGTTTTACTTTTTTTGCACCAACAAATTGGGATTTAAAAGTTTTCTATCTTATCATTCAAATTTATATACTCGTTGATGATGGGACATGAAATTTTAAATATAATCAAATTAATATTATTTTAGTATTAAAATCCACTAATTAATAAAGGAACAAAAAAATTATCTTATCAATAATTACTTGAAACATGCTATATATATATAAGACGCGTGGTTAGAGAGTATACAATATAGGACGAAAAACATTTCTGATCAAGGCACTCCCATCTCTTGTGCATGCTTACAAACTAACTAGCGAGAATGCAGCATACGTGAACACCACCTTACAACGTCTACGTACATGCATGCAGTTTGCCTGATCATCAGATCTCTCTTTTTCTTACAGTGCGAGACTGAATATTGGTACAAACAAAGCCAGTTCTGATCTCTGGATCAGAATGAGGGTGGTCGTTGAGAACTTAACAGGAACTCTATTCTACATCCAAGTCGGCAACGATGCCACACTTGCCGATCTAAAGAGGGAAATTGAGGCCCAGCAAGAGCTCCCTTTTCACCGTCTCATCCTGATGCTTGACACCAATCATACCTCTCTGATGACCAGTACTGATGAAGATGGCGTTTTGCTCATGGATTATGGGGTCCAAGATGGGTCACATATTTATCTCTTTTTCAATCCCCTTGATCATGATCCATCCACCCATGATCAGTTTGCGTTCTCTTGGCCTGATTCTCTCTTGGGCTAGCTAGCTAGCTAGATAGAACGTCCTGTTCCTTTGCCGAACAAAATGGAAGAAAAGGCAACGAATATTGACTTGTTCGTTTTGTTTTTTGTTTTTATTTACGATTTTTATGTCATTTTGATCAAATAGAAGAGAATCACTTGTTTATACATCAAAGAGAGATCAGTAGTAATGTACTAAAAGAATAACTAGCTACAATTAGAATCATGCATGTATAATAAACTGATACTAATACATACGTACCGGCCAGTTGCAATTAATTATATATGAGTTTTTTCTTCTTTCTTCCCTCTTTTCATTTTCATTGATATGATAAATGCTAGCTAGGATGGACTTTCTTTGATGATAACCGGAAATTCCAACTAATAAAAACCCTATATATGAACCCAAAAAATAGATAAAGGCCAGCAGAAATTACTTGTTTTTCGAGACCCCACTTATAAGTTTTATCTATATATATATATATATATATATATATATATGTTCTGATTGTCAATTCATTCTAGATCTAGTTGCATTTTATAACCCAATTAATGAATTTAATTTTTTTTTTGTTTGTTTGTTTACGTAGTAACTCTCATCAACTAGCATTATTCCAATGTGAACTTTTAGAAGTAATTCATCAAATTGCTTTGATCCATAACAATAAGATCATCCACTTTGTATGACCCTATATATATAGATATATAGATAGATATGATTTACATATGGATGCATTTACTTTACATTTCAGAAATTCGATCGCCATGATCTCCATTTTGTTTCAAATAGCTCTAATTCATTTATGTGTATATATATCAAATGCATCACATATTTTATTCTAAGAAATCAATTTCTGTTATAGTTTAAGTCTTGAAAAAAAATGGATAAAAAAATCTTTTTTTTTTTTTTTTAACATGAAGAAATAATGAAGCCATCGCAATTGCGAGAAATACTAGCTAGCTAGTCACGCTAAACACACCAAAATAGAGGACAAGTTATTGAGAGTTGTCATAAAATGGATACCTCGATATAATATAGGAGCCTTTTAATTCATTAATTATTTTGGCATTAATATCATCCAAATAAAATTTATGAGATGTAAATGAAGAAAATGCTCTTTTATCTTCAAGCTAGATATAGCTAGCCTATCTCTAGTAAATTCCTCAATTACATTTATTCAGGTTCTAGCAATGCATGGCATAGAAACATGCAGCATCTGATCAGCTAGCAGCTTCCACTTCGACTAACAGTCCCTTTAAACACATAGAGACAGTCCCCATTCTCAACACCATGCCACCGGAGGCTGCAATTGTCACGCATTATCCTCTGCTTGTGGATGAACAAATAATCATCAATAGGAAGAATTTCTCTGCTCAATAATATCTGCCTCAACTCATTAACAGTGCATGAGTCCTTGATCATTTCCAAAGGAATCCTAGCTGCATTAAGCAAACTAGAAGAAGTTTGCACCACAAGACTCAACCTTGCTGATGGAGGTTCATCACTCATACGATTCTGCATGCTCTTGAGGAACACAACTATTTCCGAAAACTCGCGTACTCCATACTCGTTTAGATTGCGTAAATCTTCCAACTCCATCCCAGAATAGAAAAGTGACATTCTTTTGAGAGGTGTTCCATCCATGATATGAATTTTCTCTTTAAGACTACGCACTGTTTCTGTTGCCTCTACCTCTATGTTAAACTGCCGAGCCGAGAATTTCACTACAATTTGGATTCTACTACAATGGTTTAGTGGAGGCAGCATAAGGAGGGATTTGATGGTGAGATCAATTTTAGTACCTTCAGTGACAATTGGATAGTCTTCCATGTCAAGTCCATCCACCAATTCCCATCCTAATACTGAGAGAGTTTGGGACGCCACAGGGACACCAAAGAGTTGTTCTATCTTCCCTTTGATTTCAAGAACAGGTTCTTGGAGACCCACGTCAATCACAAATTGATGTGCCCTAGTAACAACTATTACCCTCATTGTGTCCCTGAAATGTAGCCTGCTGTTTAGTTCCTATGTCTGAGGGATTAGCTAGCAGCGCGCAAAGAAAAGAACCAAGAACAGACACTTTTCAGGCAAACAGCTTAGTTCTGCTAAACTGAAGGCATATTCAATAATTTAGTGAGAACCACGGAATTTAAGTTCAAGAGTCATGTCAGGAGAATGAGAGTTCCTATCTGTATCATGCATGTTATGTTCATTCTGATTGCATTATTGTGTGCTGTGAGCTACCATAATTTCATGCAAAACCCACTTGAAAGTTGTTAGCATCAAAGAATCTCTAAAAATATCAATGCATTAATGTATCTAAATTGTGTTATGCCAAACTCTCATATTACTTTCATCACATTATGTTGATGCGGCGTTATCTATCAACCATTAAATCTACTTTTATTTTTTAAAATAACATGTTATAAATAATGCTGCGTTAGTATGATACGTTAATATAAGGTATAGTACTTTAGATACTGAAATGAGATGAGATGGTTTTAAATGAAAATTAAAAATTAAATAAAATATTATTAGAATATTATTTTTTAATATTATTATTATTTTAAAATTTAAAAAAATTAAACTGTTTATTATATTTTGTATAAAAATTTAAAAAAATATATAATAAAAAAATAAGATAAAAAAATATTTTTATATCTAAACGGAATAAGCTGCGGGATGAAAATGACAATGGTGGGAAACTAATTCTACAGTCAGTCTTGGTTGGTGGAACTTAAAATTTTTCTTGTACTCCGTTAAAAGCATGAAATGCAACCACCAAAACTCCCCAAGTTCTTTCCAAGTTCCCCGTACTTGAAAAGTACTTTTTATAAAGCATAAAATCTTTTACAGTACAGTGATAATGGTCTCCTTCCTCCTTCCCTTTCGGTACTCATTCAGGGGAGAGAAGACATTGGCCAATGGCTATGTACTTTTATCTTTTTCTCTTAAAACTCGGTAATGGACAAGAATTGCATGTAACTGAGCTTCTACAAGAAGAATACATGCCCTGGCGATCGGGGGCCTGTTTTCAAAAAGATTCCATCATAACACTATTTATTAGCTATTCGATGGATTTGAATAAGGATCCCGAACAATTTATTTTATTTATTTTATGTATTTTTTTAATCATCATAAATATTTAAAAAAAATACAACATCATTAAAAAATACTTTCTCAATCACTAAGTAAAAAAAAAAAAAAAAAAAGTCATTCAGGACACAAATTCGAGACTCATTTTCGGGGACAAAAAGTATTTCTCTATTAACTAGGCTGTAATTTTATGATTGTTAATTTTGTCAGTTTCACGAGACTCTTGCAAAATATTCATTATTTTTTATTTTTCTTCTCAAAACTTGTGGACGTATAATTTATTAACTAATTAGTAGTGAATTCAATAAACTTTAATCAAAATTTAAAAATTTATTTTTATAAATTTAGTTAATCATTTTTTAACAATATCAAATAACACGCTCAACAAATTTATCATTATTTTATTAAAATATGGATTATGAAAAAAACTACTATCATCTACTCTGACTAGCAACTTAGTTCTTCTACTGATTTGTTCTTGTTGACAAAAAAGTCCAAAATTCTTCTTTACCATCATAAAGTATGCCCAAACATCACAAACTAGATTTCCATATTCTAGAAAAAAAAATCCTCATCCACATTCCATTTTATAAAAAAAAAAAAAAAAATGGGCTGCGACGGTGGCAGACAAAGGCGGCGTGAGATTTGGGCAAAATTGTTCGATTGCTGGAAAGAGCACTCGTTTGTGGATGAGGATCAAGGATGTGGCAAGGATGTGGGTTTACTTGTATTTGGAGATGAAGATGAAAATAAAAGAATGAAATCGTGGGTCACCTGTAAATGGGTTTATAAATAGATGGGCTTGGGTTTTCCGTTTGAAAAATCGTACTGAGGGAGAAGACCAGATTTACCTGCCTTATGCCTCAAGTGTCTCTGTGAAAGTTGGTCGCGTAACCCAAGAGTGAGGGAGAAGGCCAAAGCGAATGAAAAGCGCGCTTCAAGTGAAACGGGCGAAAGGAATAGCACGCAGAAGGAGAATTTTTTATGCCAAAATATTGTTTTGGCCAGCAGCTGGGGGCTCAAAAGCTCAACAAAATTGGCCAGTGAATATATTGAAAGTTAAATTTACTATTCATTTGTTGAGTCCACTACAATCTTTTTGTGTAATTTAATTAAATTTTGGTCAAATTTTGACTTTGTTGAGCCCATTACTAGTGCTCTAAGATGCATACTGCTAGTTCAATTAGGATGGCAATGCACACTAATCATAGAAGATGGAGAAAGTTTTTTAGAAGATTTTAACTTTTCACTATTACTTTTACACTTTACACTCTAAGTTATCAAATCTGTCACATTATATTACTTGATTAAGCTCAGTTTGAATTGAGAAACACTCTCAATCCATTTCATTATTATAATTTTCATAAATTTTTAAATAAAATACAATAAACAATTCAACCATTTTAAATTCCAAAATAATAATATTAAAAAATAATATTCTAATAATATTTTATTTAACTTTTAACCTTTATTTCAACTCATTTCATCTCAACTCACTATCTAAACCTTATAACCTAAATAATCATGAATGTCAAGCCGTCGGTTGTATATGGATGATGTGATGCATCTGATTGAGTAATGCTAGATATTATACTGCTATTATACTAATATTATCTCATTTTTATAAATTTTGTACTTTTCTATCGTTTCTAATGAGAAGTATTACAGTTGTAAATAGATTTTTATAAAAGTAACTGACATGACGTTTACTTCTAGAGATCTCTTTATAACTAAAGTATTTATCTTATCTATTATTTATTTAAAAATAAAATAAATTAAAGATAGATGGACAATATTAATGCCTACTCATTACAATAAAATAAGAGTGAGATAACATAGTATGTGAAATTTTACTTATCAAGTTATAATATAAATGAAAATGTTGGGGGACATCGAGAATGGTGACCCCAAAAATGACTAATATTGTTTTTTTTATTTAATTTAATGATTAAGAAAATATTTTTTAATGAGTTTGTGAACTTTTTTAAAATGTTTAAAGGAATTTAATAAATATTTGAAAAATAAGTACAATTTACACTATCAATACAATGCAAGGATCATCTTACTCGGTGACCCTAACACATATTGATTATATATAGAGTGAAATATGTATTTATCGTTGATGTTATCCGTTATTGCTATATGAGTTTAGGCATTTAGTGACCGTGGCCAGATCTTATAAGTTATTGTTTCTGCGTTTAAAGGAAAACAAATAAGAGAAGTAATTGATCTATATATACATCATATAATAGTAAATTTATAAACTGATGTGCTAATGTGAGACATTAGATTTACTTTATAATTTTTAAAAAAAATTATAATTTAATATTTCACATTAAATTATATTAATTTATAAATTTATTTTTATAAAATCTATGAGTAAATATATATACACTACAAAAAAATAGGGCATTTGAGACAAATTATTTACGATAAAAATGATCATTTGGGACAAAAATAGATTCATTTTAATAGAAAATAATCTTTTTGACAGGAAATAGTTGGCATGAAAAAACTATTTTCTTGTAGTACTGATAACATTTCTCGGCAAATAAAATTTAGCAGATCAGTGCATGTGCATGTAAAATTAAGTGAAAATAAGTGGAGGGTACATGGGATATTGAATGAATAAAGATGCGATTCGAATAAAACTAAAGAGCTGCGTAAGATATTCACATGGCTCACTTGCAAAAATAGCTCATGCATGGATGGATCATGTGGCTTGCTTATAAGTTTGCAGGACATGGCCAGCTAATGGTATAATACTATTTCAAATTTATTTTTATCAAATCTCGAATAACTCTAATAAAGTATTATTTCATTTTAAATTCAGATCTATCAAAGTGAAAGACTAATGGTATAATGGTATAGGGTGGCCAGCTCCAGCCGGGAGCTATCGTTAGTTATATTATCATTTTTTTATATATATTTTCATATTTTATATATTTTTTAAAAAAATAAAAAATATTATAATATTATTAAAAAATATTTTCTTAATTATCAAGTAAACAAATTATAAAAAAAAATTAAAAAATCATAGCGATAACTCCAAATGATAAGAATAAGTGGTAATAGTATATTATAATATCAGCATTGACCATAGACTAGCTTTCCTCTATACCTAGGAGTTTCCAAAGGAGTTTTCAGCCAAAATCAATTGGGATATAGCTTCAGATATATCTAGATGATTGGTATTGGAATTACTGTAAGAGATTATAGAGGTCAAGTTCTTGCATCAAGAATGTCACTGAGATTAAGTTTTCTGTGCTTTGCATACAATAGCATAAGCTTGGGGGCATATTATATACAACAGTACTACGTTTTACTCTGGAGCTGGGATGCCGTGACATGGAATTAGAAGGTGATGCTATGTAAGCAAATTGTAAATGCTCTCAAGAGTACTGTACAAGGAGAACTTATGTCGCCTATGTTATCCTTATCATGGATGTTCCTGAATTTATTTAGCCACTTGTAATTCTGAAATGAAAGTTTCTATTTTAAAAAATAAATAAATAAATAAAGAAGAACGCAACAAGAATGAAATTCTTGCTTCCAAACCACCCTAACCTTCAGGGTCCGTCCTCTTAATTGCTTAAAGATGAGTACTAGAAAGTAAACGACAGGTCGACAGTGATTAATTAAGCAAATTTTATATATATAATTTGTTCTAAACCCGATGCATTAAAATGCAGATTCCCTGACAAATTCCTCGATGTTATTCAGAACTTATTATATGCCATATATAACATTTTGAAGAAATAATCACCAAACCCTTTTGACTTGGTCATTAATTTTGTGATCTGAAGCCCTTTCTGTTAGATAGTCTTTTCTCATACAGTACCAGTACTGTTTGCTTCTGTAATAAGAACTGATTCTCTTAAACAATACATCTTATATACACCATTTTATTCTTCAAGTGTCGGCACGACCTATTTTATGACGATGTTTTCTGCAGGTTCTGTGCTTTGCATGGTTGGCAGCCTGGCAACAAGTAGCCAATAATAATACACGATCACGATGAAACTGGCCCAGTAGTTCATCAGCAATATGACAAATTTCCACCGTATATAGGGAGCAGGTTAAGCATATCATGATTTCATTCTGCTTAAATAATATTTACTATTTTAGTCTAGAAAAAAGAGCTTTCTCCACCAAATACATCTGCACATGATACGTCAAGGCCGCCGCGTCCAACTCCTTCTAAAATCGTCACTGTTAATCCATTCAACTTACAATTAATGTTATAGAGACAACCTATGCCTACAGTACTGATCCATGGTTTCCCATTTAATTACCATGTAAAGGACAATGTTCTCTCTTTCCTGTAACGAGGCCCTGGTTTTGGATCCTACTTACCTTAATATCGTGCCCGGGAGTAGCCCTAACGAGTCATATTTTTTAACAGTAGTCTAGAATATATAAATATGTAAAATGGGGTACAGCATGACAGGGTGTTACCTTCTAGCACATGTTAGTTAGCCTGTCTGATATAATAATATTGATTCTTATGATGATCTGTAGCTAAAGTTAAGTTACGTTTATAAATTGCTGCTCGGACTTTCTGAATCACAATGTACATGATTGACGTTGCTTCCCACAAAAGATCAAGTAATTGCAGTAATTCAGTCTTGAAAATGGGAGCGATGCGTTATGTCGCTATCATATTCATTGGTGTCTTAGGATCTGTCGTTTGTTCAGAAGCTCAACTGCAGCTGGGTTTTTACTCTAAGAGCTGCCCAAAAGCAGAGAAGATTGTTCTAAACTTCGTCCATGAGCACATCCATAATGCTCCGTCGTTGGCAGCTGCCTTCATAAGAATGCACTTCCATGACTGCTTTGTCAGGGTCTGTACTGTCCTCTCTTTTCACGTTAACTTTTTTACTTCTACTATGCTTTTTTGAGCTACTTCAGAATAATTGATGACATGAGTTCAATTTTTTTCCCATTTTCATAGGGTTGTGATGCATCTTTGCTTCTGAACACGACGTCGAGCAACCAAGCTGAGAAGTCTGGCGGTCCAAATCTATCGCTGAGAGGTTTTGACTTCATTGACAGAGTGAAGAGCCTTCTTGAAGCCGAATGTCCTGGCATAGTTTCTTGTGCAGATACAGTTGCTTTGATTGCAAGAGATTCTGTTGTGGCCACTGTAAGGACCCCAAAAAACAAAAATGAAAAACAAACCCACTTCCATGATCTTTCTTTCTGATTAATGAAATGAACTATTTTTAATTATTTATGTGTTATGTTCCTCAGGGAGGGCCATTTTGGAAAGTTCCAACTGGTCGAAGAGATGGGACAATCTCAATGGCCTCAGAAGCGCTGGCCAACATCCCACCTCCAACTAGCAACTTCTCCAACCTCCAAACACTCTTTGGTAACCAGGGTCTTGATTTAAAAGACTTGGTCTTGCTGTCTGGTAATTAAGCTAAACATTCTCCTTAATTTCCGAGTAACTTTCCGTGCATCAAGTTCCCTCAAGTTTTTGTCTGAATTTGAATACCTTAAGCGACAGAGAGATGGACACGGAAAATGGATCTTAAAACATTTAAACATGACATGATAAATCATATAGGATTCACTTTATATATCTCTCGATTAATACCCTCAACTTCGGACAATAACTTAAGGAGATTTTATCAGTAACACACTCAATTCAATGGCACTAACACAGTCAACAAATTATTTCAGGAGCTCACACCATTGGCATTACTCGTTGCTTATCCATCTCTAACCGACTCTACAATTTCACTGGGGTGGGAGATCAGGACCCAGCTCTGGACAGTGAATATGCTGCCAATCTCAAGGCAAGAAAGTGCAAAACTCCTACTGATAATACAACCCTTCTTGAAATGGATCCAGGAAGCCACAGAACATTTGACCTTAGCTACTACAGTCTCCTGCTAAAGAGAAGGGGTATATTCCAATCAGATGCTGCTTTAACTACAAACCCCACTTCCAAGTCTTATATCACCCAACTGCTTCAAGGACCGCTTGAAGATTTCCACTCCGAATTTGCCAAGTCTATGGAGAAAATGGGTCGGGTCAAAGTTAAGACCGGGACAGAGGGCGAGATAAGAAAGCACTGTGCAGTGGTTAATAGCTGAGTTATTTTCTTTTTTTTTTCTGGGTTATTTAGTGGGTTAAATTTCTTGGTTGTAATCGTTTCATATCGTAATTTGGCGTGGTTTCCTCGTAATGTTGGGTGAATAAATAGGTTTTGTTCTGGTGTCCCTTTCTTCTTCTCCTGAAAGAATTTTTTCATGTAATAAAAACTAATCAAGAGAGAAAAAATGGTTACCCAGTATTGATGATAAATTTGCAGATTGATTATGATTTCGGGACCATCTTTTAGGGTTCTGGGTGCAAGTCTGTGTAGCAATAGTACGATTAAAAACTGCATAGCAAATTTAGCAATGGATGTGGACAATTGTTTTGGCAATCCTTGTAATTTCTTTTTTCCTCTGCTGGGTTTTTGTTGCTCTGTTTTTTTTTTTTAACAGTCCATTTCTCTTGGAATAATTTATGTCTCATAGTTCATGTTAGTATCCCTCCTGTCAAGCCATGAATTATTCAAGAGGACCGCTCTTCATCACAGATCATGGCAGCTGCACAAGAGAGTCAACTATCATAAATTGTGTATATTTCCTTATCCGAGCATATAATAGTGTTAAGATATAAAATGAATAATAAAATTTATTTCTATCATCAGTTTAAATTTTTGAGATAATTGGTGATTTCACATAGCAACAGAACCAAGTCCTGAGTTTGAACGTCTCTAATTCTACACTCCACCCACGTTTAATTAAATATTCTATGTATTAGACTATTTATTGAGGGAGAGTTTGGCTCATACGTGAGGACGAGTGTTAAGATATAAAATAAATAATAAAATCTACATCTTCCCCTCATTTTAACTTTTTAAGACAAGTGATGATTTCATATATAAAATTTATTTTATGACACCAATTACTGTATATGATACCACCAAATGTACATAATTTAACATATAACTAAAATATAACTTTTATCAAAAATTGTTTAGTTCAAAACATGGTTAGCTGCACATAATGACGATGACATCAATGTCACCGAAGACCAAGTCACCAAGCTAAGATATCCTCTCCACAAAGCATGGCAGAGCATCCAAGGATCAAGCCATATCTGCACAACATGATATTCAGCCGAATATCAAGCCTCCATGATTCATGGAGTTGACCCACTAATGGCTCATTCTATCCTGTTTTATTTCTGTAATTATGTTGATCATCTTGTATATAATACTGTCTATGTAAACGTAAAGATGTGTGAGCAATAATATTAAGTTATTCAATATTTCTTCCGCACATTAGTTTGGTCCTCTCGACCATGCTACTAACTTGCAGAGTCGACGCCTACAAATAGCAATTTAAAATCCCAAAGTTGTCTGAATTTTAATACTTAGTTGAGGCAAAACAAATATATATTTATATATATAATGTGGCTTAGACGATTCACATACCAGAGACCTCATTTTTTGTGCTCTCTCTTTCACTTTAAACCTAAAGTTTGGACAAAAACTTTTGAGATCGTAGGGCTAGTTTGATACAGAAATCATATCATATCATATCATCTCATTTTATCATTATAATTTTTTTAAATTTGTATATAAAATATAATAAATAATTTAACTTTTCAAATTTCAAAACAATAATAATATTAAAAAAATAATATTCTAATAATATTTTATTTAACTCATCTAAAATCATTTTATCTCATCTCACTATCCAAACGAGTTCGTAATTGGTATAGTATATGCACTCTAAGGCTTTGTTTGGATACAGAAATACTTTCAATACATCTCATTTCATCTCATCTCATTATTATAATTTTTCTAAATTCTCATACAAAATATAATAAACAATTTAACTTTTTTTAAATTTTAAAACAATAATAATATTAAAAAATAATATTTTATTTAATTCATCTAAAATATCTCATCTCTATCCAAATGAGTCCTACTTAAAAAAAAAAAAAAAAAAAGGACATTTGGCTTTTTATATACAAATACGACAAAAGACTTTTTTACAAATATATATCAACGTATACAGCTAGAAACCTTACTCGTACAATGGTTGCGGACCCACACGAAACTTCGCATCTCACACTGTTAATATCATTTCTATGTTTGTTAATAATATAGATTATAGATGGTTAATTTTTCATGGGACGTCTAACCACTTTAACCGTTGTTTAATTTATTGGACCGACAACGGTTACTTGAATTGTGAATTATTGTTTTGGCTAACGGCTCCATTAAAAAAAAAAGAGTGCGCTTGTAAAAAGGGATGTGACTTTTCATTAATTAACACCAAACCACTATAATATGATTTTATTTCCTATTGGCTCTCTCTGTTTTTCAAACGGCAGGTTATTCCTTTGAAATCTTTTGTTGTTTATAGTGCCACTACCCTCCAATCATAAAGGGATTAAAAAAAAAAAAAAAAAAAGAGGAAATCTAATCTCAATTGGCATGTTCTTGAGGTTTGAGAGGAGCTGTTTGCATGAGTTAGGCAGATCATGTGTTCGAGGATAGTACATGTGTTTGGGTTATTGAGAAATGTTTTGCAAATTAAAACTTGACTTTATTTGATGTGGCACGACATATCACGTTCAGTTTTATTAATTAAAAAAATAAGTTCTTTTTTTATAATCTTCTTTACATGTTAAGAATCTCTCTCTTTTATTGTAGTTTCGAGTTGTGGTTTTTTTTTTTTTGGGTTCAATTAGTTAGTTTTATTTTATATATTTTTTTTTTGTAAAAGTAGCTCTATGATTATCATCTAGTCGATGGTTTCTCCCTTTTATATTGAAATACTCTTCATATAAAAAAAAAATCTATTTATCATATATTTTTTCATCATCCTCTCATCATCTCATGATGTGACATTAAATTATAAGTTCATAAATAAAATATAATAAATAGTTTTCAATCATCAAATAGCACATTATAAGATGATGAGAGGATGATGAAAATTGAGATGATGAGTAGCATTATTCTTATACAAATTTCCTAATAGAATAAAATTAGGATCCCTCTACAGGGATCGATGATATGCACCAATGGTGCATTTTCTCTATATATATATATATATTTTTATTCTTTAAAAAATCGGTGCACATAATCGGTTCAATTAACTTTTTTCTTAAAATTAATGTACATAGAAGAGATGATGGAGGTTATATAAAGGTTTTGAGAGGTTATAACTTATACCTAGATTAATTGGGCTTGTTTTTATCAAAGTCACTGGTCTCTTATTGCTGAAGAGGTATGTGAGGCTGCTTTGTCAGTTCTTAATGGTAATTCCTGGATTCCCTCTCTGAATTACACTTTTCTGGCTTTGATCCCCAAGGTTAATGAGCCTATATTGGTGAGTGATTACAGACCAATTAGTCTGTGCAATGTTCTGTACAAACTAATTTCTAAAGTCATTTCCAATAGACTCAAAAAAGTGCTATCAGTTATTATAGCACCTACTCAGAGTGCTTTTTTACCTGGAAGATTGATTTTAGACAACACTATGGTAGCCTATGAGTTGATTCACTCGATGAAAACCAGGAAGAAAGGGAAGGTAGGGAATATGGCAGTTAAACTTGACATGTCAAAAGCTTTTGATAGAATTGAATGGGGATATTTGGAGGCTGTTTTGAGGAAATTAGGTTTCTGTGACAGATGGGTCATTCTCATCATGAAATGCGTCTCAACTGTGTCTTATTCAGTATTGGTCAATGGAAAACCTGGTGAAAGGATTTATCCCTCTAGGGGCCTTAGACAAGGGGATCCCTTGTCACCCTACCTATTCATTGTTTGTGCCGAGGGTCTTAGTTGTTTGCTAAACCATTCTGAAAAGAGGGGAATTACAAGAGGGGTACAAGTAGCAAGAGGGGGTACTTCTATTAATCACTTACTATTTACAGATGATTGCATCTTGTTTGGGAGAGCCACATTAGGGGAGTGGAATGAGCTGCAAGAGATTCTTAAGAGATATGAAAATGCCTCAGGGCAGTTCCATAATAAGGATAAGACTTCTATCTTCTTTAGTAGCAACACCCCATTGGAGGACAAAAAATACATTTTAGAGGTTGGCAACTCAGTGGCATGTGGCAGCTATGAGAAGTATCTAGGACTACCTACACTTGTTGGTAGATCTAAATACAACACTTTTAGATCTATCAAGGAAAAAATATGGAAAAAGATATCTAGCTGGAAGAAT
The DNA here is from genome assembly GCF_001411555.2 of Juglans regia. Taxonomy (NCBI): domain Eukaryota; kingdom Viridiplantae; phylum Streptophyta; class Magnoliopsida; order Fagales; family Juglandaceae; genus Juglans; species Juglans regia. Next base: position 13,123,198 of record NC_049910.1, read on the forward strand.
AACTTTTTATCTATGGCTGGGAAAGAAATATTAATCAAAGCAGTATTGCAGGCCATACCTACCTACACCATGAGTGTATTCAAGCTCCCTCTTAAACTATGCAACGATATTAATGTCATGTTTTCCAAATTCTGGTGGGGGAACCATCAGAAGGAAGGGGGCATCCATTGGCGAAAATGGAGCAAGATGGCAGGGCAAAAAGATAAGGGTGGGTTAGGTTTTAGGGACCTGAATTGTTTCAATCTTGCCCTATTAGCAAAACAAGGATGGAGACTTATTCAGTGTCCTAATTCCCTAGCATCAGTGGTGTTCAGGGAGAAATACCTAAAGAATGATAACTTTCTTGATGTCAAGCTGGGGCAAAAACCCTCGCTGATATGGAGAAGTATATGGAATGCTAGAGGTCTAATCAAGGAAGGTATAAGGTGGAGAGTTGGTGATGGTAAGAAGATTCAAATCTGGGGTCAGAAATGGCTGAATACACCTTCATCTTATACAGTGCAATCTCCAATAGCAGTGCTTAGGGAAGACTCAAAAGTAGCTGAATTGATGATAGACGACAGAAGGGAGTGGAATGAAAACCTGGTTAAAGCAGTCTTTGAAAAAGAAGAAGCAGATCAAATCCTAAGTATACCTCTGGGCAGAGGGTTATCTGAAGATAAAGCTGTTTGGGGGCCATCAAAGAAAGGGATTTTCACTATTAAAAGTGCATATTACCTGCAACTTGAAATGAGAAATAGGTGCAAAGGGGAGTCTTCAATGGAGAACAATAGGTGGAAGAGCATTTGGAAGCTAGAGGTTCCAAATATGGTTAAGATTTTCTTATGGAGGGCAGCAAATGATTTACTTCCTACAAAGAGGAACCTGTTTCTTAAAAAAATAGCTGAAAACCCCTTATGTCCACTCTGTTCTAGAGAAGAGGAAACCGTTATTCATGTGCTTTGGGATTGCCTAGCAGCAAATGACGTGTGGGCCTCTGACCTGAGTGGAGTTCAGAAATGGAAAAGGGGAGAAGGTGATTTCTTGAGGCTATGGGAGAAGATGTCAGAAGTTTTTGAGAAAGATAAACTAGAGAAGATAGCCATCATGTTCAGAAAAGTTTGGTTGAGGAGAAACACCTTTGTTTTTGAGAAGAGACTATCTTGCCCGAGAGTTTTGGTAGCTTCAGCAATCGTGACACTGGAGGAGTATAAGCAAGCAAACACCAAGGAAAATTCTGAAATTCAGCAGGAAGCAACACCAGTTAATAAATCAAGTTGGATTCGTCCTGAAACTGGCTTTGTGAAGGTTAACTGGGATGCCTCTTTGGATACAAGGTTGAATAGAATGGGGATGGGAATGATCATTAGAGATGAGGAAGGGGAAGCTCTGCTTGCTGCATGTGACAGTAGAAGGAATGTGAGAACACCAGAAGTGGCAGAATGTCAAGCTTTATGGAAGGCACTACAGGTTTGCAGTGATCTTAATTTACAGAATGTGATTTTCGAAGGTGATGCCAAGACAGTCATCATGGCTGTGCAGTGTGAAGAAGAAGACTTCTCTATTGTTGGTTCTTTAATTGATGATATTAGAAAAGTCTTTAAGAATAGGCATGATTGGTTTATACAGTTCGATTATAGGGATAAAAACATTGTAGCTCATACATTGGCAAAGAAGGCTCTAGTGTTAACTGGGGAAAAAATTTGGATAGAAGAAATCCCAGACTTCATTGTCAAAAGTCTGGAAAATGATAGAAACTGTAATCAGGAAGTTCATATATGAAATACAGAGATGTTTATTCAAAAAAAAAAAAGATTAATTGGGCTATTATGGGCCTACTAGCCTGGACTCATCTAGGTCCAGCCCACATTCATTTGTGCCCCGTATAAAACCCAAATCAGTTCTAAACTCAGCCGCCTCGGAACCACGGCAAAACAAACCCAAGAGAAAAAAATGCAACCACTTTCTCAAACCCTAAACCTAAAGAGCATACCCTCCCTCGCTATAAATATACACAACTCGATAGCGCATAAACTCATCGTCTCTCTTCACGCTCTGCCTGCCTCTCCCTCACCCCGGCCTCATGGATGTTCCTAAGGGATTTTTGGATCCAAATCATATGTTTTTGGTATTGTTATTGTTTTCTATTTCTGTTTGATCCTTAATACTCTCCCTCTGTTGTCTTTTGATTGTTTATTTCACTTTTCTCTCTCCAAATAGAGTGCGGTGATGAGCCTATTTTGTGGACTAGAGTTTCTGATTTGGGTCTTTTTGCCCAGAATCTGATTAACAAACCCTTGGCTGTCTGAGCACTAATACCTTTCACAATCACTCTAATTCCCCTTTGCATGCTCCTCTCTATTTCCTTAATTGTAAGAATTTTTTTAGGGTTTGGAGTTGTTGGTTCCAGAAAATTGTTGGGTGTTTTGCGAAAACCCTTTTCTGTGTTGTCTCTTTTCACAAACTACTCCAAACCCTAATCACTGCATCTACTTATGGACTTTTGTTCTAATTTGTTATCTAATTTTGTCCTGTATATATTGAGATGGGGCTTATGATGATAATTTAATATATCTTAGCGGATTTCAGTGAGATATCAACGTCAATGATCTGATTGTTACACACACTGAAGCCCTCATTTTGCAGTTCCAATATTTTATTACCATTTGTTTTTGTTGTTTTTGGAATGATCTCTGTATTAGTTCTATAAATTTCAAATATATTTTTGGGATTTGTATGCTATGATGAGCTTAAACACTGGACGTGTTTTGGGGCAGAGGACGAGATTGATTTCTCGCCGTGAGCCCATTTTATAAAACGACTTCTCCTTCCACTGAGCACACTGATCCCAGAAAGAAACTCCATTGCTCTTTGATATTGAATGTTGATTCTTTCGTATCCTTTTAAACTGCATGGTTAACATGAATGGGAGATTGATTTTGTGTTTTTTTCTCTTTTATTTTTTTGGTTTTGAATATGATATGTAGAAGGGATGTGTTTGGAGTTGCGTCCATTACCAATTCTGGGGGATAAGAAGGTTCCTCTTGGTATAATGGCTTGGACGCTACATATAACGTTTGTGGCTATCCTGATCGATGGTTTCTTTCAATGCCATTTGATCCCGGAAACACCACATATATTTTGTGTTACCATCGTTAGAGAATTTTCCTGCCTCAGGGAAAAAAGAAAAGTAGAACTTTCTGAGAAAATTGCCAAATAAAGACTTGATTTTGGACACATTTAAATGATAAACAAAATTAAATATTAGACGATGAGTTCATCCTGAAGTTAATAATTAAGGAAAGGAGGCGAAGCAATGGAGAGAATGATTAATAATACAATATTAATATGAATACTCTTTACTCAATCGTATTTAATACATAAATAATTTATTTTAAAAAAAAAAAGCTTTTAAAGCTATTTAAACATTGTTTTTGAACTGATAAGTTGTAAAAATCTGTTGGATTGGAATTAAGCGTGGAGATAATTAACCCACAATTAAAATAATAATGATAATGTCAAATGTGTTTGAGAATTTCAACAACCATTCGATGATACATGAAACAGAGAAGGTAATTTCAATATTAATTAAATGCCTATGGGATAAAACAGGCCTGCATTGGATTAGGCAAATAGGCATGATATATTTATCTAAACTTTTTAGCTACAGTCAACTAACTTGATTCAGGTTTTGGAGCAGTTCAAGAAGAGGGTCAGCTGTAAAAAAAGGGTCAAGATAAATGTTTTGAAGTTTTAAATTTGAACCAAAAATAAGAGAGTTGCAAGTACGAAGGACTGTCAAGTATATGGTTAAAAAATAAAAAACTGAGGGAAGGGAAATTGTGCACTTAAGCGGTACAGATTTGGTGGTTGTTGTTTCACAATCCCACCAAGAGTAATGAGTTGCCTTAGCTAGAACTGTTGAGGGTTTGTGAATCCTAGATAGTTCATGACTTGCATCTAATGGTACAAAATAAGCTCTCATATTTTGTTTTTTTAATGGAAATAAAGTGTAAATAGAATAAGATAAAATTAATAAAAAGGAGATTGAAGTTTGAAAGCAGCTTTGTCATTTATTGTAAAAGGTTTAGTGGAGGGATTGCTTTCCTTTGGAAGGATGATGTTGAGGTTGAGGTTAGTTCCTATATCCAAAATCATATTTCTCTGTTGGTTAAGGGGAAAAAATGAGTGAATTGGATTTTATGGCAATCTTATCATTGCAAAAAGAAAGGAGAGTTGGCAACTGCTCCAAGCAATCAAAGCGAATGACTCAAAATGGTGGTTATATATAGGGGATTTCAATGAAATACTCAGTTATGGAGAGAAATGTGGAGGGGCTTTGAGATCTTACAACCAAATAGAGGCCTTTAGAGAGATTATGGATAAGTGTGGTCTTAGTGATATGGGATTCATTGGCAACAAATATACTTGGTCTAATGGCAGATATGGTGAGGCTTTCACTAAAGATAGGCTTGACAAAGCCTTTAGCACAATATATGGGATGAAGCTTCCCTAGATTGAGTGTGTACATTCTTCCAGCACTGAGCTTAGACCATAGTTCTTTGCACATCACAATGGAACATAATCATTTTGCATAATCCATAAATGCTAAGCCATTCAGGTTTGAGGCTAGTTGGTCTTTAAGGGAGGAGTGCTACAAGATAGTGGAGGAAGCTTGGAGTCAACCCAGGATGGCTGAGAATAAATTGAGTTTTACTAACGAAGGCCTTAACAAGTGCAAGATGAAATTGATGCAGTGGAGTAAGATGAACATTGAAAATTAAAAAAAAAAGAGATTAATGCTAAGTTGACTCAATTATCAGAACTGCAAAAGGTCAATAAGGGACATCTGAATGAGAACATTAAGCATGTGCAAAAAAATGTGGACAGATTGCTTGAAGAAGATCATATCAGATGGAAGCAAAGAGCCAAGCAAATGAGGTTGAATGAGAGGGATAGAAACACAAATTTTTTTCACCAGTGTGCATCTCAAAGGAAGAAGACAAATTTGATAAAGAAGCTGGTTGATGACAATAAACAAGAAGTACATTCTAAAGAGGGCATTTGTAACCTGTTTCAAGAATACTTTAAAGAATTATTTACCTCTTCTGAACCCAGAAATATTGCAGACTGCCTTGGATCATTGGAGACGCAAGTAATTGTTGTCCAGAATGAAATGCTGATCAAACCATACACACAACAGGAGGTTGAAGATACACTTTTTTAAATGAATGGCCTCGACTCTCTAGGCGCAGATGGATTCTCTGCAGCCTTTTATCGAAAACATTGGGCTAGGGCTGTAATTGAGCCGAGCCAGTTTTTGGCTTGCCTAGCTCAGCTCGACTCAAAATACTCGAGCTCGACCTCGAGCCCAAGCTCGAGATTTTTTTTAATTCTTTGTTCAAACTCGACTCGATAAGCTAAACTCTCAACTCGAGTTCGAGCTTGTTCTACAAACAAGTTCGAGTTGAGCCAAACTGAGCTTGAGCTCGAGCTCGAATAAAAAAAAATAATATATATCTAATATTGAATTTATACAACTAACAAGTAGAACTTCTATTGAATTATAAAATATTAAAATAATTATAAATAATTAAAATATCTAACTAGTTGATATTTATCCAAAATAACAATATATTTTATGCTATATATGTTATTAATACATGCACTTAATATAATAGCATATATCTATTTCATATATGGTTCTCACATACTAGTATATGAAATTATTAAATTTTATCGACTAATTATTATACAAATTATAAAATATATCTATAAAGTATATTTATTATATAGACATAAGTAATTAGATTGCATATTATATATTTAATTATAAAAATAGTATGCTTATATTATTAGCTAATACATATATATTTATATATATGTATATATGCATAGATGCATAGATGTATGTATATATTTATCAATATATGAATGAATTTTAATCGAGTCGAGTTAACGAGTTGACTCTAGCATAAAGAGTGGGCCTTAACGAGCCTTAGTTGAGTCGAGTCGAGTTTTGTCGGGTATGTGTCATTTACAAATCGAGCAGATATCTGCTTTCACGAACAAGTTTTTTTTTCAAGAGTCGAGTTCGATTCGAGTTTAACTGATCGGGCTATCGAACAGACTGGTTCATTTACAACCTTACATTGGGCTATAGTTGGAGCACAGGTGTGTGAAGCAGTTTTATTTGTGTTGAACTCTAATGGCAGCTTAGCAGAAATCAACAGCACCTTCATTATACTAATCCCCAAGAAAAAGGCCACTACTAAAGTGACTGAGTTCAAACTCATTTCTCTTTATAATGTGATGTATAAGCTTATTTCAAAAGTAGTGGCAAATAGATTAAAGAAAATTTTGTCACTCATAATTTCCCCTTCCCAATTAGCTTTTGTTTCTAATACACTAATTTCTGACAATGTCATTGTGATATTTGAGGCTTTGCATACTATTAAATGTGAAATGACAGGTAAGGAATGCTACATGGCATTGAAGCTAGACATAAGCAAGACTTGTAATAGAATTGAGTGGAGTTTTTTAAGAGCAGTGCTATACAAAATGGGATGCTGCAATCAATGGGTGAAGATGGTGATGAAGTGCATTGAGTTTGTCTCTTATGCAATTATGGTGAATGGAGATACTCAAGAAGCTTTCCATCCAACTAGAGGTATAAGACAAGGTGATCATCTTTCACCCTATCTTTTTATCTTGTGTGCTGAAACTCTGAGTAATCTGATTGGAAAGGCTGAGGAGAATGGTTTGATTCATGGTGTTCCAATTGCAAGAGGTCAGCCTAGAATCTCTCATCTTTTCTTTGCGGATAATAGCCTTTTATTTTGTAAGGCTAATTCTATTGAATGGGAAAGGTTGTTCAGTCTTTTGAGAGTGTATGAGACAACTTTAGGACAAAGATTAAATCTTGAGAAGACCTTTATTATTTTTAGCAGAAATACAGTCAAGGTTAATCAAAATTACATCCTATCTATTGCTAGGATGAGGACTGTCATGTCATATTAAAAATATCTTAGGTTGCCATTTGTAGTGAGCAAGAATCGAAGCAAGTCCTTCAAAGGAATCTTGGATAATATTAGAATGAGACTTAATAATCAAAGAGTTAAGATGTTATCTCAAGCAGGGAAGGAAATATATATAAAAGCTATGGTTCAAGCTCTCCCCACCTACACTAGAGTGTTTTTAAGCTGCCTAACTACTTGTTGAAATCTATTAATAGTGTAATCCAGAGCTTTTGGTGGAGGCAGCAAGAAAAAGAGCATAAAATTCATTGGGTACCATGGAAACTGATGGAGAAGGCAAAATTTGTTGGGGGCATGGGTTTTAGGGATCTCGAGGGCTTTAACAAAGCAATGCTTGCTAAGTAGTGTTGGAGGTTGATCCAAGAACCTGATTCTCTTGTAGCTAAGGTGATGAAAGCCAAATACTATAAAGGCTCCACATTTTAGAAGGCAAAACTGGGCTCTAAACCATCATATGTGTGTTTCGTGCAGCTAGGCATATAGTGGAAGCAGGTTCTTTTTGGAGGATTGGTACTGGGAGTGATATCCATATTTGGCAGGATAAATGGCTAGATCATTCTAATCCTAGTAAGGTGCTAAGCCCTGTCATGGAGCTGGACAGCAAAGCCACAATGGCAGATTTGATTGAACCTAATTCTAAGCAATGGAAGTCTGATTTGGTGCAGGAGATTTTTTAGCAGGGGGAAGCTAATATTATATTGAAAACTCCAATTAGTACTCTGAACAGCAAGGATAGAAGTATTTGGCAGGGCTCAAAAGATGGTTGCTTCTATGTCAAGAGTGCGTACCACATGGAGAAATAAAGGGAATTGGCAAAAAGGGATAGGCTTTAAGTAGTAACCATTTTAAAGAGGTATGGAAGCAAATTTGGTAACTCAATGTGAAACCTGGAGACAAGATTTTCTTGTGGAGGGTTAGTCTGAAGGCTCTTCCTACCCAGTCTAATTTATTCAAAAAGAAAGTAGTTGATCACCCATTATGTCCAATATGTTGTATGGAAGAAGAAAATGCGATACATGCTATATGGATGTGTGAGTTTGCTAGGGATGTATGAAGTCAATGTTCTAAAAGATTGCAGAAATGCTACTTGCCTCAATCCTCTATGTTGCAGCTTTTTGAAGCACTAACAGGTTCTATGGACAGTTAGATTCTTCAAGAGTTTGTGGTGGTGGCAAGGACGATTTGGTGGAGAAGGAACTATTTCATTTTCTACAATGAGTTTTCACATCCTAACTCTATTGTGGAGGAGGCTAGAGTCATTCTTGACATGCTAGCTGAGAAGGACCTTAAGAGTAGCAACAAAGTTAGACAATTACACACATCAGCTGAAGAATGGAAGGCCCCTCCTTCAAATTGGTTCAAGTTGAACTGGGATGGATATATTGATAAAATTCATGGTCTAATTGGAATTGGTATGGCTATGAGGGACAGTGAAGGACAGATAATTGCTATCATGAGGCTAAGAAAACAATTATTTCCAGACCCTCTACTAGCTGAGACGTTTGGAGCTCTTCAAGCTATTAAGTTTGGTTTGGATCTAGGCCTCAGACAGATTATTATTGAGGGGGACTCGTTGCCAGTAATCAATGCATTATAGGGTGATAAGGAAGGTTGGAGCAGTGCTAATATGTTTATGTGTAAAACAAAACAGTGGATGAAGAATTTTGCTAAGTGGGAGGTTTCTTATGTTAGGAGAAATTGCAACTTTATGGCTCACTTATTAGCAAAAGATGCTCTTTCATTTCAGATATGATTGTAACTTTGGAGAATGCTCCTCCTTGTATGTCATCTTTGTTATAATGGAATATCAAGCAAGTTTTTGGGGTGAGACAAAACACAAAATTTTCATCTCATCTCATCTCATTATTACACAATTTTCAAATTACATACAAAATATAATAAATAATTCAACTTTTTCAAATCTCAATTCAATTTTTTCAAATTCCAAAATAATAATAATATTAAAATATAATATTTTAACCTTTCAAATAAAACACAAAATTCTCATCCCACCCTCAAACCTGCCTTAAAGCTTTTCCTTTGACAAAAAAAAAAATGATTCAACATATTTGGAGAACCGCCCAGCCCAGTCATTTTAATTTATTATTATTATTTTACCCCAACCCAATACTCATTTGCTCATGTCCTTGTGTTTGGGATTTCGCTTGTTTCTTTTTCATTGATTATGCGTTATTTATTTTACTGACCAATAAATGTTAGCTTATTTGTTTATTTGCAAGAACACGAAAGGTTCTTGTGATAAATTGGTTTAATCTAATTAATTCTAATAATAATAATAAAAGAGGAACTTTTAATTATTAATAATAATAAAAGCTTTACCCAAATTTGGCATATGAAATTTTAGGGGAATTTAATAAAAAAATTTGTAGTATTTATTGAAATATGGTTATATAAACAATAATGTAATTATACTATGATTATTAATTAACATATAATTAATAGAACTGTAAAATATGATAAAAATAAATTAGATAAAAAATTAATAAAAAAATATTAAATTAATAAAATTTTATTATTATATAGAGTAGATGGATAATCTAATTTGAGAATATGTTTTGAATGGAATAGGCAAAAGGTAAACCATGTAATATTAGCTAAAATTTAACTTTGCCTAATCCAATAGCTAGGATGGCTCTTACTAATCCCATACAGTCAATGAGGATTAATTCAGTCACTCACCTACTAATCTACTGAATTCAGAAAATAAGATCAGTTCCTTGAAAAGCAACCAAAATCAAAGTTGCCAAACACCTTTTTCTTTTCTTTTTTCCTAGGTACCAAACACCTTGAATTAATTACTTACAAGAGCATAGATCCCTTGGGAGGCATATATTATGCGTCTTATTTCGTGTCACAATAGAAAGAACTTGACATTTTGGGAAGAGTTTGGGCTGCGAAATTAACAAAAAAAACAAAAAGTTACTATAGCCATGTCATCAAGACAATTTTCCCCCGCCGAATCACATGGAAGAGTGAGTGAGATCACCCTAACGAAGTAAAGTGAACTTCAATTTATGAATATTATTTCCAGCCACAAACTTTAGCCTTCCACATTTCACAGGCAATTTCCCACTTCCAACCATATCTGCAAGGAAGCACCACTGGTTGGTGGAACTATTTCTTGATCATAAGATAGATGCCCGAAATTATGCCTATCCCAGCAACTGCAACTCCAAGAGATGTGAGGATTTTCGCTCTAGATATAGCTGATTTTTGAGAAGGCATCGTCATCAGATCCTTCACCTGCAAAATAAGTGGATAGATATTTTTGTAAGTTGATGAAATATCGAATCCAGAAGTATAAAGCTCTGTGTCTAAATTAACCTAAAACCTAACATGCAGGGGAAAAATGGGACCCTAAGAGAGCACACAACATTTTTGGCAAAACAGACTGTAATTTAGATAACAATATGGTGAGCTCAAGCATGAAAGATCTATAAATGGGGAAACCAACTGAATGGTCTCTCTATAAACGTATCCAACATGAACTCAAAAGGCATATTGACTCATTTTAGGGATATATTATGTGAAAGAAATTCTCAAAGGAAAAAAATAAATTGACCAACCCCAACAGGCTGCTTCCAATTCTTCTTGATTCCTTGCAGATGTCCCTTCCCAACAACTGCTACAACTGAACTATGCTCACTAGCAATTCTTAGTAATGTCGATGACATGTACCTTGAGACACAAGTGTTCACCAAAGAAAGGAAGTGACCTTAGAGAGTTTATTGAATATTAATATAATAAAAAACAAATGCAGCAAAGCCATGTATTTCCATAAACGCATGCACAAATGGTTTTTACCAATCTAATTCTACACCATCCAGATACTTTTGATTGGAAACTCTCACTACTGCCTTTCACAACCTATAAGTTTTGTATGATAGGCAGACCTAATAGCACTAATCTCAGTTTCATTACACCATATACAGCAAATATTTGCATAAAAAGAAAATGTGTCCAAGGTCTTCCTTCACAAAGTATTTTCTTTGAGCCAATAGTGTCCACTGTTCTCAATCAATTCTAGGCATTAATTACTGGATGTGCACGAAGTGCACTTTCCCGAAACATTTTCTTCGAGCCAGAAGTGTCCATCGATCATAATCTATGCATGGATAGTGATCCTTCAACCAATTGCATACTTGCTGGAGGAACGAACTTATCGTCCAAACCACAGGAAGATGCATTAGTGCATCCAAATGAAAATCATCACATGATGTTAAACAGCGATTATGTTTTATTGTTTGTTAATTCAAAGTTTGATTCTTATCCTATACTCTCAGAGGAATGCAGCATATTTTTATCATATATGGGATTACTTTTTACCTATAAAAAAAAATTAACTATGGTTCAATTTTAGTTTATAGGCTTTTTGAACTATGGTTCCAATGGTTTCAGCTAGCTGGAGTGACAACTGGATCCAAAAGCAATGACAAGGAAAAGAGAACAGGTGAAGTGAGGAAAAAATAATTAAATAAATAAAAAACCAATGTCACTCCGGGCATATGCTCCCAATTATACAAGCATTCCTCACAATGCCCCCACACAAACTGGTGGGAATATCACTATTAATGAAAAGCAGTAGTTGACTTCATCTAGTCACACAACAAAAAAACTTGACATAAGACCGGATGTATATTGATAACATAGACAGTAAACAAGTTGGGTAGAATAAGTAAATTAAAGACCTTAATTTTTCTTTAAAGAGAACCTCCCAGCACAAAAAAGCTTGGTGATAAATAATAACTCATGCTTAGACTTCATTTTTCTACTTTTTTTTTACCGAGTAAATTATTTATTTTTTATTATTTTTTTAATGTCAAGGAACCTCTCCAAAGCAGGGCCCTTCAGACTCACCCCTACAGAGTAAACCCCGGTCCCGTGCACCGCACCCTCTGAAGTTTCCCTACATGGAACTGGTTAAATCACTGACTTTTCACCAAGGGGTGGGGCCCTAAAGGATTGTTTGCACCAATGAGGTGTTGATTGGACCTTGAAGGGAGTGATACCCCAAGACCAAGGTCTTCACCACTTAGGCCAACCCCTTGGGGCTCCGAGTAAAAAATAGTACTAGGCTACAAGCACAAATGCGTGGTTTCAGTCTTGAAAGTAGCCAGTTCATGAAAAATCAATTAAAACAAAAACTTTTAAAGAAACTGAAGGGTAGGACATATCAAGACGAGGGTCACAATGCCCTGTTTAAGTTGGACCGTCACTGGATAAGAAGTGGGGAATACTATTAAAAGGACAAAAAAATTGAAATTAAGATTTGTCCATCTTATGAGAAACAAACTCCCAGAATTCCTTTTTTCAACTTCAGTAAGGTTCAAACCTGAGATCTACCCAACCCCATCAAACCTCATTCCAGGTGATCCTAGATCAACAAGCCACTTCCGATAACAGAACATAGTACCAGTTATCTGGAAAAAAAATCATTCCGACCATTCTTTTGTACTATTTGTAGTATGATATCTCTTTCCAGTACTGTAACCATAACAAATACCGGATCAACAAAAAAACAAAAAGCTAAGCTCCTAGAGAAAAGGAAAAAAAGGAGAAAGATAATAGGCATGAGGTTTCTGAATCAGTGTAAACTGCAGATTTGCCAATCAACAGTTGTGCACAACAAAATGCATGATATCTTTTGTTTCAGAACAAAATGTATGATATCTCAAGCTATATGTTACCTAAGCACCCAGCTCCAAGGATACACCTATCATGAAGCCCCTTCAACAAAGTTATTTCAAGATGATTTTGATTTCTTTGTTCTGTCTTATAAAGTCTAACTAAGACAAAAACAGCTTATGATATGATATTATCTTTTGACATAAAAAGACTACAGGTCATGACATAAATATGAAGGAAAAGGATGCTAACTGATCTCGCTCATGTACAAGGGTCTCCATTAGAGTAGGGAACTCCTTGCTCATTTCTTGAATCACAAGAGTCAGCATGTCAACATCATCCATTTCCTTTAGCTGGAGATGCGAAAGAGAAATATATAAATCAGCAACATAAAATGAATGTCCCTTTACTAGATTCATATAGGTAGATATCCTTTGGTACTCCTACAAACTGCAATAGAATATGAATACATGAAAACTACAAATGTCAATACAAAATGAATATAACAGAACCTACCATTCTATTCAGATCCTCAGGGCTTGGTAAAAATACTGCTTGAAAAAGTAAGGAGTAGAGTAGTTTTATCTTATGCCACAATGGCATTTTTGCCCAAGTCCTCCGCAATGTAATCTGCTTCAGTAAAATTCCCAGTCATACTAAGGTAGTCCTTAACTTGAAGAAAAAAAATAGGAATGTGCCAACAAGCTTTGACGTGAAAGTGCATTAGATTAAAGATAATCCTTTCCAGAGAGAGAGCTTAGATACATTCTTGACAATCAGAAATTCATTCATCAATTATTCAACCACGGAAGCATTTGTAAGTAAGCAATAGACATTTATTCATCCCAAGGGAGGACCAGGAATTCAGAACTGGGGTAGAATGGATGAGGTAAGAGTTTGGAAGTCTGGTCAATATAATCAGATACACCAAAATAAGAGGAAGGTAGGGATGGTATAGGACGGATGAAGCAGACAGATGATCCATGGACCAATTCCAACCAATAACTCCCAAAGCAAAAAATATCTTACCTGTACGGGACGGTCCCCCAGAATCACCCGGCCCCCATATTTCATTGCTTCTTCATATGCCACACGAAACTCAGAACCAGGGAAAACCTCTAGCTTACTGGCAACCTACTACAGAATAATTAAAAAAGATTAGAGAAAAAAATGAAAATTTGCAAAACATCCTATTAAAGAAATTATGGCAGAGAGTGCAAATTTGCAAAACATACTATTAAAGAGAGAGTGCAAACACATTGTGACAGATTTTTTATGTTTAGCAGAGATGCAAATTAAGAAATAGAAACACGCCTTGGCAAGAAACCAGCTGTAAAGTATTCCGAATATGTTGTGCTTTTTCTTCCACATGTCTACCATTTCTCCCATGGTTGGTACCTGAAGAAGCAACAATTAGTACATGCAGATGTACAATCCTGGACGCTGAATACTGAAGCCTAAAATTTGCCCGAGTAGCAAAAACAGAGAAAAAGAAAAGACTATTGAACAAAATTATTAACAGCCAACATATAATTACAATGCTGTCTCTTGAGATACTCCACCTGAAATTTTTTTTTTAAAATCTCAATAATATAATGATTTAACAATATGCACATGACAAATAGAAATGTAATTGGGGCAAAAGAGCCCAAATGTGATCATTTCCAAGCAAGCACAATTAGATAAAATGTGCACACACGCAAACTCTTTCTAACTAATGGAAAAACCAAAAATATAAGGAAAAAAAATACTAAAAACCACTTGTTACTTACTTTGGTTCAGAAGTAGTAGAAACCTATATAAAAAATGCACCACAAGAATGATTGATAGGGGTGTAAGTTTGGATCGGAAAACCGGTCCAAACTGGACCGGACCGGACCCGTAGAACCGGCTTTTCCAATTTTCCGGTCCGGAACCGGTTCTTTACTTTCACAAACCGGTCGGAACCGGTCCGGTTCCGGTTTCATGGTTTTCGGTCAACCGGACCGGCCCGGTTGAAAAAAAATAATAATAATAATATTATTATATATAAGTTTTATACAAAAATTATATTATACAAAATATTTTTTATATATAAGTTTTATATATAATATATAAAAAAAAAAAAAAATCACTCAAATATTATTACTAAATTTTGATAAGTAGATAGGACATTATTAGTTATAGTTATACTAATATAGTTATACTAAATCACCATAACTAATACTAATATATAACTAATACTAATAGTCTATATTAATACTATTATATAGTCTAATATATTATATAGCTGGAATAAAAACGAGAACAAGAAAAATAAGTCTGCAATTTGCATACTTTTGTATGAAAAAAACATGGTATGATAAAAAAAAATTAACTTTGTAACCATGTACAAAAGATTTTAATACATTAATGGGCGTGCAGGTGTGAATCTTCGTGCTCAATCATGTATGTAGCATTTGAACCTTATCATTTGAATTAATAAAACCCTATTTTCTTATTAAATCTAATAAAATCATAGTGACTATTGACATTAACCCCTTAGATAATATTTTCTACATTATCTATCATGTGAGCAATTCTTGGACCCAAAATCATTTTCGAATATAAGATTGTGATATCCTAACGATATAAGAAAGTCCTAATTGTTTTGATGTGATGGAATTTCTGTCATTAAAGTTGAAACATTTAAATATTGTACTACTAATTGATAGATGAATTCAGAAAATCTAGAGAATGCATGATAGATGAATTAAGAAAACCGGAAAATCGGACTGGACCGGACCGGAAACAGGTAAAACCGGAAGTACCGGTTTAGGAGGGTAACCGATGCGTAATCGGACCAGACCGGACCGATTACACTCCTAATGATTGAGAAAGGTATTACAAGAGCAACTAAATATTGTTACTCAATGCTTAGTATGGGGCCGGAGTATGAAGAGAGAGACAGGGACAATCAGAGAGCAAGTGCAAGTCAAATCTACAATTACGAAAGGAGTTCTAGAAAACTACACAAGAAATATGCAAAAACATTGAAGACACAGACCTTTATATTCTGAGGGGTAAGTACTGCCACACGGCTCGAGCATAGTTCTAAGAAAACAACCTGTAGTCAACAAACACATTTGGAGATGTACGCCAACTTCAAACCAAATTTTTAATATCTCAAGTCCACAAAACAATACTAATGCAGGCAGCTAACCTGCAAAATGAACCATCCATCAATGTAGTGCTTTTATGAGTTTTAATAGAGAAAGAACCTGTGGTTTCATAAAACTGATTACAGCTTGTACTTCTTTGCATGATTCCTGCAACCCACACAAGGAAAACTCAGCATAGCTATCAAATCTTTATATTTGTAAAAACACCACCATGGATCTTATTTATACAACTCACCCCTCCGTAATATAATATGCAAGTTTCTACTCCAATTGAAGGCAAAAATTACATTTTGATTCTTCCACGGTACAGTTAGGTCAGTACTGGATAATTGTACTTTCCCAATTTCACCATTACACCATCTAGTCCTTCAGAGTAAATCTAAAGAAAGATATCCCTAATCAGGTTATTCATCTCTTGGATCTTTTTTGGCATCGAGACTATTATTTCCTCTCTGCCGCTTTCAAACGTACACATGCCAATATAAGGGTAATATTACACACTCGTACACATTTTGTATATAAATAACTGCCGAAAACAATCAAACTCTAAACAAACAAAAAAAAAAGCAATCTTAATGCGAAGGAAGGCAATGTTTTAAGCTAACAAGATTTCACAGATGCGTTGATCCAATCGTTAGAAGTTTTATCCAACGCTCAAGAGTATTTAGATTTTTCTCAACAACTAAACAGAGACCAATTAAGAATTCTCTCCCCCGCTAAACAAAGACAAAAAAAAAAAAAATCCAGCTAAGAACCAAGCAATGAATTACCTGAGACACGTGAGCGGTGCCAACCAGGTAGACGTCGCAGACACCACCCTCGGCGGCAGAATCGCAAGAAAGAACCAGCACGCTTCTCGAGAGCTCCTCTGGAAGTATCTTCCTCTGCTCCGAGGTATCGGCTTCGTTACTTGCGGAAACGTCCCCGTCACACGCATCATCGTCTCTCGGCAGCGGCTCCTCGACATTAACGATGCTCTCGCTCAAGTTCTCGTCAGCGATAGGGTTCTCGATGTGGACGAAGTCCTCGCCTTCGGCTGGGGGCGCGTGGGGGTCCATGGGCGGATGGGGAGAGTGAGGTTTCCGGCTGCCGGGGGCAATGGCAGAGAAGTAATTTTGGGGATACGAGCTGGCACGACGGACGAAAACAGAGTAGCTGAAGGAGGAGGATGAGGAAGTGAGTGACCCGGCCGAGTTGAGTGGGGTAAGCAGGCGAGTTAAGCGAGTCAAAAAATCAGCTCTTGGGCCTTGTCGCTGGGCAACTTTTGTGCACGAGAGCGCGCATATAGAGGTGGGTCCCGTTTACATGGCGGTTGGGTTAATATTGGATGGTGCTTTTAATTCTTCGTTATTACTCCTTAATCGTACTAATAAATTTTTTAAAAAATTATGCTAAACGTGGAGAATATTTCTTTTCTTCTCGTGTTTTGGAGGAACGGTTAAGATAAAATGAGTTAAAATAAAAGTTAAAAATTAAATCAAATTAAATATAATAAAAATTTTATTATATTATTCCATCTAAAAGAAAGTATAAAATTTTTAAAAGAAGATTAATCAGTTAGATATTGATCATCATGATAAAAAAGAACTATTTCGACTCTTAGAAATAGCCTCGTCTTCATCATCGAATATCCTTGAGTTCAGTTTTAATAATTCTGAATATTAAAAAATAAAATTTTAATTATATTTTATGACTAAATTTAAAAAAATTATAATAATTAAATAAGTTGAAATCAACTCTAAATTTAAACGGGACCTTAAACAACCAAGGATGATACATTAGCCTTGCATTTTCTTTATTATTGTTTTACTATTTAGTTTTTTTTTCATTTTTTTTAATCTAGATTAAAAATATCAAAATATAACCTTCTTGCATAATCTAAAAGAAAATAAATTCAATCAACTAACGTAATCATGTAAATTAATTTAAAATAAATTTAATTTTATAACAATTGACTCACACATCCTATATGATAAAAATAATGGTAGGTGATGTATGAGATCCTATATTGCTTGGGAAAGAGAAATTATTGTTTTTTATAAGGTTCCAATTGAGTTCCAATTGTATAATTAATTACTCATTTTGGAGTATAGGTCATATGATAAGGGTAATAATAGGTAGTGTACGAGATCACACATTACTTGGAAATAAGAAATTTTTTACTTTTTATAAGGTTCTAATAGAGCTTCAATTGTATTATTGAAATGACTTACTTTTTATAGAATTAAATTAATTTTTAACTAATTTACGTGATTACGTTAGTTGATTGAATTTATTTTCTTCTAAATTATGTAAAAATGTCATGTTCTGATATTCTTAATCCAAATTTAAGAAAAAAATAGTTAAATAAAAAAGCAGTAGTAGAAAAATATAAGAATATCATTATCCAAAGATTTTTTTATTTATTTTATTTATAATAAGGAAACTATTTTATTCATCATCAAAGCAATTACATCATAGAATCACACAAAATAATTTGTAAAGTACAATCATCAAAAAAAAAAAAAAAAAAAAAATCCCACCAAATTATCAAATCCTTTAGATTCCATGCAAATCTTGCCAAATTATGGGCTGCTTCATTAGCCATACACCCTCTGTGTTGGACAGTACACTTGGACAGTACGCTTAGGAAGCATTTTCATCATGTTCTTGATCTCATAAGCCAGATTCCCCATAGGGATATTGTGGTGTCATCTCTAATCAATTCCTGCACCACAAGAAGTGAGTCACTCTCTACTTGCAGGTCAACTATACTTAAAGGAATGCACATCTATAAACCTCATAGAATAGCAAGAAGTTCAATTTCCATAGGATCCTGCACTTCATGTTCTAGTTTGCTAGCAGAGAAAATAACATTCCCATGTTCATCTCTTAAAACCATCCTCACACTGAATCTGCATTGATCATGGAAAAGAGCTCCATCTATATTCAATTTCAGAGCCTTTGCAAGAGGTGGCAGCCAACAACAACGAGCTGTCATCCTTTTTTTTTTTTGTTCTTCTGTAGTAGTTTTATGCTCCTGATGTAATGATAATGCATGATCAACAAGCTGACCAAGTGAAAGAACATTATCTTACTAAAGTTTCTAGTTTCTCCCATACCACATACCCCAAGCCATCAAAAACAACTTTTCTATCTCCCCAATATTTCCTCTACTCAACACAGATAATCTAATTTGAACAAAATCCATCCTGACATCAATTTCTTTTAAGAAACTGAAATGGTTATACCAACAATCCTTGATAAAGGGACAATAAACAAGTGCATGGCTCATATCCTCCTCCTTCTCATTACACTATTGACACTTTGCCTCCTTGAGTACCTTTCTGTTCCTTAAATTCTGAAGTGCGGGGAGTCCATTTTTGCACACCCTCTAAGTAAACACTTTCACTCTATTTGGTATATTCATCTTCTATATTTTCTTACATACCTTCTTCTGCTCTTCAGCATTTGAAACCTCACCAAACTGCCTAACATGACCAAGGGATTGAAAAAATCGATATGCACTCCACACAAAAAGCCCCACTCTTTTAGTGCTCCCATACAAGACTATCTGGTCTACTATTTGAAGTCAGCATCATATTGAGCACCTCAGCTGCCTATCTAGGTGGTAAGATCCTTCTAACTTTCTCAATATCCCACCATTTTTTATTTTCATCAATAAGAGTTGCTACTGTTGAATTCATCTGTGTTGTAGTTACAATAGCTGGAGTTGGCATTAGTCTATGATTTGGCAGCCAAAAATCTGTCCAAATATTGATTGATTTCCCATCCCCCACTCTCCATCTGCACCCTTGCAACAGATTGTTCTTAGCCTCCCA